>NC_088419.1:1148344-1150844 GCF_034236695.1 Oncorhynchus nerka
GCCCCCCAAAGAAATGCCACCCCACACCATGACTGACCCACCGCCAAACCGGTCATGCTGGAGGATGTTTCAGGCAGCAGAACGTTCTCCATGGCGTCTCCAGACTCTGTCCCGTCTGTCACATGCTCAGTGTGAACCTGATTTCATCTGTGAAGAGCACAGGGCGCCAGTGGCGAATTTGCCAATCTTGGTGTTCTCTGGCAAATGCCAAACGTCCTGCACGGTGTTGGGCTGTAAGCACAACCCCCACCTGTGGACGTCGGGCCCTCATACCACCCTTATGGAGTCTGTTTCTGACCGTTTGAGCAGACACATGCACATTTGTCGCCTGCTGGAGGTCATTTTGCAGGGCTCTGGCAGTGCTCCTCCTTGCACAAAGCCGGAGGTAGCAGTCCTGCTGCTGGGTTGTTGCCCTCCTATGGCCTCCTCCACGTCTCCTGTTGTACTGGCCTGTCTCTTGCTAGCGTCTCCATGCTCTGGACACTACGCTGACAGACACAGCAAACCTTCTTGCCACAGCTCGCATTGATGTGCCATCCTGGATGAGCTGCACTACCTGAGCCACTTGTGTGGGTTGTAGACTCCTTCTCATGCTACCACTAGAGTGAAAGCACCGCCAGCATTCAAAAGTGACCAAAACATCAGCCAGGAAGCATAGGAACTGAGAAGTGGTCTGTGGTCCCCACCTGCAGAACCACTCCTTTATTGGGGGTGTCTTGCTAATTGCCTATAATTTCCACCTGTTGTCTATTCCATTTGCACAACAGCATGTGACATTTATTGTCAATCAGTGTTGCTTCCTAAGTGGACAGTTTGATTTCACAGAAGTGTGATTGACTTGGAGTTATATTGTGTTGTTTAGGTGTTCCCTTTATTTTTTTGAGCAGTGTATATATCTAGCTAGCTACATTTAGCACAACATATATCGCTAGCTAGCTACATGTAGCACTACATATATAGCTAGCTAGCTACTTGTAGCACAACATATATAGCTAGCTAGATACATGTAGTACAACATATATAGCTAGCTACCTACATGTAGCACAACATATATAGCTACCTAGCTACATGTAGCACAACATATATAGCTAGCTAGCTAGCTACAATTAACACAACATATATAGCTAGCTACACGTAGCACAAGCTATATATGTTCCTCTGACAGCGCCTGGTATAGAGGTCCTGGATGGCAGGAAGCTTTGCCCATGTGATGTACTGGGCCATACGCACTACCCTCTGTAGTGCCTTCCGGTCGGAGGCCAAGCAGTTGCCAGACCAGGCAGTATGCAACCAGTCAGGATGCTCTTGATGGTGAAGCTGTAGAAACTTCTGAGAATCTGAGGACCCATGCAAAATCTTTTCAGTCTCCTGATGGGGAATAGGTTTTGTCGTGGCCTCTTCACGACTGTCTTGGTGTTCTTGGACCATGTTAGTTTGTTGATGATGTGGACACCAAATAACTTGAATCTCTCAACCTGCTCCACTACAGCCCCATCGATGAGAATGGGGGCGTGCTCGGTCCTCTTTTTCCTGTTGTCCACAATAATCTCCGTTGTCGTGATCATGTTGAGGGAGAAGTTATTGTCCTGGCACCACACGGCCAGGTCTCTGACCTCCTCCCTATAGGCTGTCTCGTCGTTGTCGTGATATGGCCTACCACTGTTGTGTCATCAGCAAACTTAATGATGGTGTTGGAGTTGTGCCTGACAGTGCAGTCATGAGTGAACAGGGAGTACAGTAGGGGACTGAGCACGCACCCCTGAAGGGCCCCTGTTTTGAGGATCAGCGTGGCGGATGTGTTGTTACTTACCCTTACCACCAGGGGGCGGCCCGTCAGGAAGTCCAGGATCCAGTTGCAGAGGGAAGTGTTTAGTCCCAGGGTCCTTAGCTTATTGATGAGCTTTGAGGGCACTATGGTGTTGAATGCTGAGCTGTGTCAATGAACAGCATTCTCACGTAGATGTTCCTTTTGTCCAGGTGGGAAAGGGCAGTGTGGAGTGCATTAGAGATTGCATCATCGGTGGATCTGTTAGGGCGGTATACAAATTGAAGTGGATCTAGGGTTGCTGGGATAATGGTGTTGATATGAGCCATGACCAGCCTTTCAATGCACTTCATAGCTACAGACGTGAGTGCTACGGGTCGGTAGTCATTTAGGCATGTTACCTTAGTGTTCTTGGGCTCAGGGACTATGGTGGTCTGCTTAAAAACATATTAGTATTACAGTCTCGGACAGGGAGAGGTTGAAAATGTCAGTGAAGACAGTTGCCAGTTGGTCAGCGCATGCTCTGAGTACACGTCCTGGTAATCCATCTGGCCCTGCGTCCTTGTGAATGTTCACCTGTTTAAAAGCTCTTACTCACATCGGTTGCAGAGAGCGTGATCACACAGTCTTCAGGAACAGCTGGTGCTCTCATGCATGTTTCAGTGTTATTTCCCTCAAAGGGAGCATTGAAGTAGTTTAGCTCATCTGGTAGGCTCGTATCACTGGGAACTCAGC
>NC_088419.1:1155844-1188344 GCF_034236695.1 Oncorhynchus nerka
CAGTATATTACAGTATATTACAGTATATTACAGTAGTTTATATTACAGTAGTTTATATTACAGTATATTACAGTAGTTTATATTACAGTAGTTTATATTACAGTAGTTTATATTACATTATATTACAGTATATGTACAGTATATTACAGTATATTACAGTAGTTTATATTACAGTAGTTTATATTACAGTATATTACAGTATATTACAGTATATTACAGTATATGTACAGTACTACGAAATATATGAAATATTTTACTCGTCACTGAGCTGCCTGTAAGATTATTTACATTTACATTTAAGTTATTTAGCAGACGCTCTTATCCAGAGCGACTTACAAATTGGTGCATTCACCTTATGACATCCAGTGGAGCAGCCACTTTACAATAGTGCATCTAAATCTTTTAAGGGGGGGTGAGAAGGATTACTTTATCCTATCCTAGGTATTCCTTAAAGAGGTGGGGTTTCAGGTGTCTCCGGAAGGTGGTGATTGACTCCGCTGTCCTGGCGTCGTGAGGGAGTTTGTTCCACCATTGGGGGGCAGGAGCAGCGAACAGTTTTGACTGGGCTGAGCGGGAACTGTACTTCCTCAGTGGTAGGGAGGCGAGCAGGCCAGAGGTGGATGAACGCAGTGCCCTTGTTTGGGTGTAGGGCCTGATCAGAGCCTGGAGGTACTGAGGTGCCGTTCCCCTCACAGCTCCGTAGGCAAGCACCATGGTCTTGTAGCGGATGCGAGCTTCAACTGGAAGCCAGTGGAGAGAGCGGAGGAGCGGGGTGACGTGAGAGAACTTGGGAAGGTTGAACACCAGACGGGCTGCGGCGTTCTGGATGAGTTGTAGGGGTTTAATGGCACAGGCAGGGAGCTCAGCCAACAGCGAGTTGCAGTAATCCAGACGGGAGATGACAAGTGCCTGGATTAGGACCTGCGCCGCTTCCTGTGTGAGGCAGGGTCGTACTCTGCGGATGTTGTAGAGCATGAACCTACAGGAACGGGCCACCGCCTTGATGTTAGTTGAGAACGACAGGGTGTTGTCCAGGATCACGCGAAGGTTCTTAGCGCTCTGGGAGGAGGACACAGTGGAGTTGTCAACCGTGATGGCGAGATCATGGAATGGGCAGTCCTTCCCGGGAGGAAGAGCAGCTCCGTCTT
This sequence comes from Oncorhynchus nerka, assembly GCF_034236695.1. NCBI lineage: Eukaryota > Metazoa > Chordata > Actinopteri > Salmoniformes > Salmonidae > Oncorhynchus > Oncorhynchus nerka. The sequence goes on from NC_088419.1 coordinate 1,156,993, forward strand.
GCCGAGGTTCAGCTTGAGGTGGTGATCCGTCATCCACACTGATATGTCTGCCAGACATGCAGAGATGCGATTCGCCACCTGGTCATCAGAAGGGGAAAGGAGAAGATTAATTGTGTGTCGTCTGCATAGCAATGATAGGAGAGACCATGTGAGGTTATGACAGAGCCAAGTGACTTGGTGTATAGCGAGAATAGGAGAGGGCCTAGAACAGAGCCCTGGGGACACCAGTGGTGAGAGCACGTGGTGAGGAGACGGATTCTCGCCACGCCACCTGGTAGGAGCGACCTGTCAGGTAGGACGCAATCAAGCGTGGGCCGCGCCGGAGATGCCCAACTCGGAGAGGGTGGAGAGGAGGATCTGATGGTTCACAGTATCGAAGGCAGCCAATAGGTCTAGAAGGATGAGAGCAGAGGAGAGAGAGTTAGCTTTAGCAGTGCGGAGCGCCTCCGTGATACAGAGAAGAGCAGTCTCAGTTGAATGACTAGTCTTGAAGCCTGACTGATTTGGATCAAGAAGGTCATTCTGAGAGAGATAGCGGAGAGCTGGCCAAGGACGGCACGTTCAAGGGTTTTGGAGAGAAAAGAAAGAAGGGATACTGGTCTGTAGTTGTTGACATCGGAGGGATCGAGTGTAGGTTTTTTCAGAAGGGGTGCAACTCTCGCTCTCTTGAAGACGGAAGGGACGTAGCCAGCGGTCAGGGATGAGTTGATGAGCGAGGTGAGGTAAGGGAGAAGGTCTCCGGAAATGGTCTGGAGAAGAGAGGAGGGGATAGGGTCAAGCGGGCAGGTTGTTGGGCGGCCGGCCGTCACAAGACGCGAGATTTCATCTGAGAGAGAGGGGAGAAAGAGGTCAGAGCACAGGGTAGGGCAGTGTGAGCAGAACCAGCGGTGTCGTTTGACTTAGCAAATGAGGATCGGATGTCGTCGACCTTCTTTTCAAAATGGTTGACGAAGTCATCTGCAGAGAGGGAGGAGGGGGGATTCAGGAGGGAGGAGAAGGTGGCAAAGAGCTTCCTAGGGTTAGAGGCAGATGCTTGGAATTTAGAGTGGTAGAAAGTGGCTTTAGCAGCAGCGACAGAAGAGGAAAATGTAGAGAGGAGGGAGTGAAAGGATGCCAGGTCCGCAGGGGAGGCGAGTTTTCCTCCATTTCCGCTCGGCTGCCCGGAGCCCTGTTCTGTGAGCTCGCAATGAGTCGTCGAGCCACGGAGCGGGAGGGGAGGACCGAGCCGGCCTGGAGGATAGGGGACATAGAGAGTCAAAGGATGCAGAAAGGGAGGAGAGGAGGGTTGAGGAGGCAGAATCAGGAGATAGGTTGGAGAAGGTTTGAGCAGAGGGAAGAGATGATAGGATGGAAGAGGAGAGAGTAGCGGGGGAGAGAGAGCGAAGGTTGGGACGGCGCGATACCATCCGAGTAGGGGCAGTGTGGGAAGTGTTGGATGAGAGCGAGAGGGAAAAGGATACAAGGTAGTGGTCGGAGACTTGGAAGGGAGTTGCAATGAGGTTAGTGGAAGAACAGCATCTAGTAAAGATGAGGTCGAGCGTATTGCCTGCCTTGTGAGTAGGGGGAAGGTGAGAGGGAGAGGTCAAAGAGGAGAGGAATGGAAAGAAGGAGGCAGAGAGGAATGAGTCAAAGGTAGACGTGGGGAGGTTAAAGTCGCCCAGAACTGTGAGAGGTGAGCCGTCCTCAGGAAAGGAGCTTATCAAGGCATCAAGCTCATTGATGAACTCTCCGAGGGAACCTGGAGGGCGATAAATGATAAGGATGTTAAGCTTGAAAGGGCTGGTAACTGTGACAGCATGGAATTCAAAGGAGGCGATAGACAGATGGGTAAGGGGAGAAAGAGAGAATGACCACTTGGGAGAGATGAGGATCCCGGTGCCACCACCCCGCTGACCAGAAGCTCTCGGGGTGTGCGAGAACACGTGGGCGGACGAAGAGAGAGCAATAGGAGTAGCAGTGTTATCTGTGGGGATCCATGTTTCCGTCAGTGCCAAGAAGTCGAGGGACTGGAGGGAGGCATAGGCTGAGATGAACTCTGCCTTGTTGGCTGCAGATCGGCAGTTCCAGAGGCTACCGGAGACCTGGAACTCCACGTGGGTCGTGCGCGCTGGGACCACCAGATTAGGGTGGCCGCGGCCACGCGGTGTGGAGCGTTTGTATGGTCTGTGCAGAGAGGAGAGAACAGGGATAGACAGACACATAGTTGACAGGCTACAGAAGAGGCTACGCTAATGCAAAGGAGATTGGAATGACAAGTGGACTACACGTCTCGAATGTTCAGAAAGTTGAGCTTACGTAGCAAGAATCTTATTGACTAAAATGATAAAAAATGATACAGTACTGCTGAAGTAGGTTAGCTGGCAGTGGCTGCGTTGTTGACTTTGTAGGCTAGCTGGCAGTGGCTGCGTTGTTGATTCGGGGGCTAGCTGGCTAGCTAGCAGTGTTGATTACGTTACGTTGCGTTAAAAGAACGACAATAGCTGGCTAGGTAACCTAGAAAATCGCTCTAGACTACACAATTATCTTTGATACAGAGACGGCTATGTAGCTAGCTATGTAGCTAGCTACGATCAAACAAATCAAACCGTTGTACTGTAATGAAATGAAATGAAAATGTGATACTACCTGTGGAGCGAGGCGGAATGCGACCGGGTTGTTGAGTTCTAATCGGTAGACGTTGGCTAGCTGTTGGCTAGCTAGCAGCGTCTCCTACGTTAAGGACGACAAATAGCTGGCTGCGTTGTTGATTCAGGGGCTAGCTGGCCAGCTAGCTAGCAGTTTTGATTACGTTACGTTGCGTTAAAAGAACGACAATAGCTGGCTAGGTAACCTAGAAAATCGCTCTAGACTACACAATTATCTACACAATTATCTTTGATACAGAGACGGCTATGTAGCTAGCTATGTAGACGGTGGGCGTTAGCTAGCTGGCTAGCTGCTGGGCAGAGCTGCTGGGCAGATACGTTAGGACGACGAAATACGATAATTACGCAATTATCTTTGATACAAAGACGGCTATGTAGCTAGCTAAGAAGAAATTGCTAGCTAGCTAAGAAGAAATTGCTAAGATTAGACAAATCAAACCGTTGTACTATAATGAAATGTAATGAAATGTTATACTACCTGCAGACCGAATATCAAATTCATGGCAACCTCTTTACAGTGTAGCTAGCCACATTTTAAGAAGACAGTTAGCATCGTCATTCACTAGCTATCGCAACATATAGCTATCTACACGTAGCACACCATATATAGCTAGCTAGCTACATGTAGCATAACATATATAGCTAGCTAGCTAGCAACATGTAGCACAACAGATATAAATAGCTAGCTACATGTAGCACAACATATATCGCTAGCTAGCTACATGTAGCACAACATATATCGCTAGCTAGCTATATGTAGCACAAAATACATCGCTAGAATCCAGAAAGAAAGAGTGAGAATTTATGAAATACACAGACCACAAATTCTAAATGGCTATACTTAACCTCTTTATCATCCTCAGCTCTGGCATCTACTTGGAACCAAAGTCTAATCACCCCAATCCACAAAAATGGACATGAATTTGACCACAATATCTAGCGTGGGATATGCGTCAACAGCAACCTTGGGAAAATCCTCTGCATTATCATTAACAGCAGACTCGTACATTTCCTCAGTGAAAACAATTTTCTGAGCAAATGTCAAATTGGCTTTTTACCAAATTCCTGTACGACATACCACATATTCACCCTGCACATCCTAATTCACAATCAAAGCTTTTCACTCAATTTGGCATGAGGGTCAGCTACATAAATTGATGGAAAGAGGTGTTGGGGGAAAGCATATGAAATCCATGTACAAAAACAACAAGTGTGCAGTTAAAATTGGCAAAAGAAAAAACATGCAGTTCTTACCACAGGGCCATGCGGTGAGACAGGGATGCAGCTTAAGCCCCACCCGTTTTAACATATATAACAATGAATTGGCGAGTGCACTAGAGCAGTCTGCAGCACCCGGCCTCACCCTACTAGACTCTGAAGTCAAATGTCTACTGTTTGCTGATTATATGGTGTTTCTGTCCCCAACCAAGCCCTATAGCAGCGCCTAGATGTTCTGCACAGATTCTGTCAGACTTGGGCCCTGGCAGTAAATCTCACTGAGACAAAACGTAAGCTTAACTCTCTGAACACTCGTGACGTGTAGTCCACTTGTCATTCCAATCTCCTTTGCATTAGCGTAGCCTCTTGTGTAGCCTGTCAACTATGTGTCTGTCTATCCCTGTTCTCTCCTCTCTGCACAGACCATACAAACGCTCCACACCGCGTGGCCGCGGCCACCCTAATCTGGTGGTCCCAGCGCGCACGACCCACGTGGAGTTCCAGGTCTCCGGTAGCCTCTGGAACTGCCGATCTGCGGCCAACAAGGCAGAGTTCATCTCCGCCTATGTCTCCCTCCAGTCCCTCGACTTCTTGGCACTGACGGAAACATGGATCACCACAGACAACACTGCTACTCCTACTGCTCTCTCTTCGTCTGCCCACGTGTTCTCGCACACCCCGAGCTTCTGGTCAGCGGGGTGGTGGCACCGGGATCCTCATCTCTCCCAAGTGGTCATTCTCTCTTTCTCCCCTTACCCATCTGTCTATCGCCTCCTTTGAATTCCATGCTGTCACAGTTACCAGCCCTTTCAAGCTTAACATCCTTATCATTTATCGCCTCCAGGTTCCCTCGGAGAGTTCATCAATGAGCTTGATGCCTTGATAAGCTCCTTTCCTGAGGACGGCTCACCTCTCACAGTTCTGGGCGACTTTAACCTCCCCACGCCTACCTTTGACTCATTCCTCTCTGCCTCCTTCTTTCCACTCCTCTCCTCTTTTGACCTCACCCTCTCACCTTCCCCCTACTCACAAGGCAGGAAAACGCTCGACCTCATCTTTACTAGATGCTGTTCTTCCACTAACCTCGTTGCAACTCCCCCAAGTCTCCGACCACTACCTTGTATCCTTTTCCCTCTCGCTCTCATCCAACACTTCCCACACTGCCCCTACTCGGATGGTATCGCGCCGTCCCAATCTCTCCTCTTCCATCCTATCATCTCTTCCCTCTGCTCAAACCTTCTCCAACCTATCTCCTGATTCTGCCTCCTCAACCCTCCTCTCCTCCCTTTCTGCATCCTTTGACTCTCTATGTCCCCTATCCTCCAGGCCGGCTCGGTCCTCCCCTCCCGCTCCGTGGCTCGACGACTCATTGCGAGCTCACAGAACAGGGCCCGGGCAGCCGAGCGGAAATGGAGGAAAACTCGCCTCCCTGCGGACCTGACATCCTTTCACTCCCTCCTCTCTACATTTTCCTCTTCTCTCTCTGCTGCTAAAGCCACTTTCTACCACTCTAAATTCCAAGCATCTGCCTCTAACCCTAGGAAGCTCTTTGCAACCTTCTCCTCCCTCCTGAATCCTCCTCCCCCTCCCCCCCCTCCTCCCTCTCTGCAGATGACTTGGTCAACCATTTTGAAAAGAAGGTCGAGACATCCGATCCTCGTTTGCTAAGTCAAACGACACCGCTGGTTCTGCTCACACTGCCCTACCCTGTGCTCTGACCTCTTTCCTCTCTCTCCAGATGAAATCTCGCGTCTTGTGACGGCCGGCCGCCCTACAACCTGCCCGCTTGACCCTATCCCCTCCTCTCTTCTCCAGACCATTTCCGGAGACCTCCTTACCTCACCTCGCTCATCAACTCATCCCTGACCGCTGGCTACGTCCCTTCCGTCTTCAAGAGAGCGAGAGTTGCACCCCTTCTGAAAAAACCTACACTCGATCCCTCCGATGTCAACAACTACAGACCAGTATCCCTTCTTTCTTTTCTCTCCAAAACTCTTGAACGTGCCGTCCTTGGCCAATCTCTCCCAGAATGACCTTCTTGATCCAAATCAGTCAGGTTTCAAGACTAGTCATTCAACTGAGACTGCTCTTCTCTGTATCACGGAGGCGCTCCGCACTGCTAAAGCTAACTCTCTCTCCTCTGCTCTCATCCTTCTAGACCTATCGGCTGCCTTCGATACTGTGAACCATCAGATCCTCCTCTCCACCCTCTCCGAGTTGGGCATCTCCGGCGCGGCCCAATTGCGTCCTACCTGACAGGTCGCTCCTACCAGGTGGCGTGGCGAGAATCCGTCTCCAACCACGTGCTCTCACCACTGGTGTCCCCAGGGCTCTGTTCTAGGCCCTCTCCATTCTCGCTATACACCAAGTCACTTGGCTCTGTCATAACCTCACATGGTCTCTCCTATCATTGCTATGCAGACGACACACAATTAATCTTCTCCTTTCCCCCTTCTGATGACCAGGTGCATCTCTGCATGTCTGGCAGACATATCCGTGTGGATGACGGATCACCACCTCAAGCTGAACCTCGGCAAGACGGAACTGCTCTTCCTCCCGGGAAGGACTGCCCGTTCCATGATCTCGCCATCACGGTTGACAACTCCATTGTGTCCTCCTCCCAGAGCGCTAAGAACCTTGGCGTGATCCTGGACAACACCCTGTCGTTCTCAACTAACATCAAGGCGGTGGCCCGTTCCTGTAGGTTCATGCTCTACAACATCCGCAGAGTACGACCCTGCCTCACACAGGAAGCGGCGCAGGTCCTAATCCAGGCACTTGTCATCTCCCGTCTGGATTACTGCAACTCGCTGTTGGCTGGGCTCCCTGCCTGTGCCATTAAACCCCTACAACTCATCCAGAACGCCGCAGCCCGTCTGGTGTTCAACCTTCCCAAGTTCTCTGACCCCGCTCCTCCGCTCCCTCCACTGGCTTCCAGTTGAAGCTCGCATCCGCTACAAGACCATGGTGCTTTCACGGAGCTGTGAGGGGAACGGCACCTCAGTACCTCCAGGCTCTGATCAGGCCCTACACCCAAACAAGGGCACTGCGTTCATCCACCTCTGGCCTGCTCGCCTCCCTACCACTGAGGAAGTACAGTTCCCGCTCAGCCCAGTCAAAACTGTTCGCTGCTCTGGCCCCCAATGGTGGAACAAACTCCCTCACGCGCCAGGACAGCGGAGTCAATCACCACCTTCCGGAGACACCTGAAACCCCACCTCTTTAAGGAATACCTAGGATAGGATAAAGTAATCCCTCTCACCCCCTCCCCTGAAAAGATTTAGATGCACTACTGTTCCACTGGAGGTCATAAGGTGAATGCACCAATTTGTAAGTCGCTCTGGATAAGAGCGTCTGCTAAATGACTTAAATGTAATGTAATGTAACAAAAATAATGGTGTTACATTAAAGGTCCTGTCGCCAGGACCATAAAAACAAATTCCATCTAGACACCGTTACCCTAGAGCACACTAAAAAACTATTCGTACCTCGGCCTAAATATCAGCACCACAGGTAATTTCCACAAAGCTGCGAACGATCTGAGATACAAAGCCAGAAGGGCCTTCCACACCATCAAAAGGAATGTAAAATTTGACATCCCAATTAGCACCTGGCTAAAAATATTTGAATCAGTTATAGAACCCATTGTCCTTTATGGTTGTGGGGTCTGGGGTCCGCTCTCCAACCAATAATTCACAAACGGGACAAACACCAAATTGAGACTCTGCATGCAGAATTCTGCAAAAACATCCTCTGTGTACACTGTAAAACACCAAGCAATGCATGCAGAGCAGAATTAGGACAATTCCCACAAATGTTCAAAATCCAGAAAATAGCAATTAAATTCTACCATTCCCACAAATTTTCATAATCCAGAAAATAGCAATTAAATTCTACAACCACCTAAAAAGAAGTGATTCTCAAACCTGTCATTGCAAATCTCAATCTCTTCATTCAAAGACTCAATCATGGACACTCTCACTGACAGTTGCTGCTTTGTGTGTTGTATAGTTGTCTCTACCTTCTTGCCCTTTGTGCTGCTGCCATGTTGTGTTGTTGTCTTGGGTCTCTCTTTAAGTAATGTTGTGATGTCTCTCTTGTCGTGATGTATGTTTTGTCCTATATTTTGAATTAATTCATTTTTATTTTTAATCTCCACAGGAAGCCTTTTGCCTGTTGGCAGACCGCCATTTAAAATAAGACTAGTTAAATAAAGGTTAAATAAAAATCAAATAAATAAAAAGAGTCCCCTCTGCCAGCTGGTACAAACACAAACAGACCCCACAGAGCCCCAGGACAGCAACACAATTAGACTTAACTCAGCTAGCACAGTGGATCTGGGCTGATTCCGGCTGAGAGTCAGGGCACTCGGCTGAGAGACAGAATCTGCGGTATTACTTATGGCTAGAATGTGGGGATTGTGGTCGTGCCGATTCTGGTGTGAGTTATCTGGCCCAAATGTATTACTTGGGGCTCGGGCCGATTGTGTCTATTCTCTAGCAGATGATTACACGGGCTACTTTATATAATTAACATTTCATCATTTATTTTTCCATATTTTCCTCATTGTTTCTGTGATCAAAAAAATACAATTAACATTTAAATAAAATTCTTTAAGAGTCCTGTGTAGGATTTGAGTATGTGGATACTTTGTGCAAGGCAATTGATCAGCATTAAACACATTGTGGATGGAACTTCTCGAGTGTTGCAGTGGTCTAAGACACTGCTTACCTGTAAACTTGTTCCAAACATTTCAAACAACTTTCCTAACACAACTTTAGGTATTTTTTAACGTAAAAATTATATAAAATTTAAGACGGGATAAACTGTGTTCAACACCGGCCGAATTGGACCGAGCTTTCAGGTTGCGCGCCCCTAACAAACATTACACTAGACTCAACCATCGTTCTGAACAGCCCTACTTCTTCAATTCTCAAAGGAAAAACATCAACCAATTTCTAAAGACCGTTGACATCTAGTGGAAGTGATAGGAACTGCAAGCAAGTGCCTTAGAAATCTACATCCCCATAGAAAACACATTGAAAAGAGAGTGACCTCAATTTATTTTTCCCTGGATGGATTTTTCTCAGGTTTTGCCTGCCATATCAATTCTGTTCTGTTATACTCACAGACATTATTCAAACAGTTTTAGAAACATTATATGCATATCCTAGCTTCTGGGCCTGAGTAGCAGGCAGTTTACTTTGGGCACCCTTTTCATCCAGATGTGAAAATACTTCCCCCTAGCCCGAAGAGGTTTTAAGAACAAATTCTTATTTACAATGATGCCCTACACCGGCCAAACCCGGACGACACTGGGTCAATTGCGCGCCACCCTATGGGACTCCAAATCACGGTCGGATGTGATATAGCCTGGAATCGAACCAGGGACTGTCGTGACAACTCTTTCACTGAGATGCCCACAAGATAATCTCCGACAAGCAATCAATTGGAACGCTGAGGGATCCAGTTTGTCCCGAATCTAAGTGTAGTAGATACAGCTCCTACAGCGCTGGAACCATTCATTTACAGTACATGTATTGTGTAACATGAAGTCATATTTGTAAGTCGCTCTGGATAAGAGCGTCTGCTAAATGACTTAAATGTAAATGTAAATGTCTATGAGTGTCATCTGATGAAGATCATCAAAGGTTAGTGATTAATTCTATCTCTATTTCTGTTTTTAGTGACTCCTCTCTTTGGCTGTAAAAATGGCTGAGTTTTTCTGTGACTTGGTGGTGACCTAACATAATCGTTTGTGGTGCTTTCGCTGTAAAGCCTTTTTGAAATCGGACACTGTGGTGGGATTAACAACAAGATTAGCTTTAAAATGGTATAAAATTACTTGTTTGAGGAATTTTAATAATGAGATTTCTGTTTTGAATTTGGCGCCCAGCACTTTCACTGGCTGTTGTCATATCTATCCCGTTAACGGAATCTCAGCCCTAATTAAGTAAAACATAGATAAGTGAAAAATAAAAATAAAAAATAAAAATAATTAAGCGGCAGTAAAATAACAGTACCGAGACTATATACAGGGGTGTACCAGTACAGAGTCAATGTGTGGGGGGCACTGGTTAGTCAAGGTAATTGAGGTAATGTACATGTAGGTAGAGTTAAAGTGACTATGCATGGATAATAACAGAGAGTAGAAGCAGTGTAAAAGGGGGGAGGGGGTCAATGAAAATAGTCTGGGCAGTCATTTGTTTAGCTGTTCAGGAGTCTTATGGCAAGCTATTAAGAGGCCTTTTGGACCTACACCGCCTGGTATAGAGGCCCTGGATGTCAGGGAGCTTAATTATAACCTGATATAACTGTCACGTTCTGACCTTAGTTCCTTTGTTTTGTCATTGTTTTAGTATGGTCAGGGCATGAGTTTGGGTGGGCAGTCTATGTTTGTTTTTCTATGTTGGTTTTTGTGTTCGGCCTAGTATGGTTCTCAATCAGAGGCAGGTGTCGTTAGTTGTCTCTGATTGAGAATCATACTTAGGTAGCCTGGGTTTCACTTTTGGTTTGTGGGTGTTTGTTTCAGTGTGAGTGTTTGGGCCACACTGAACGTACACTCAGAACCAAAAAAATCACAGCACAACAGTAAGCAGCTGACACTAATTGAGGAGTCCATAAACACAAACACCTTCTGGCAAAATTGGACCCCCCCCCTCAAAATATCTCAACTCTCAATATCTTAACTCCAGGATTTAGCGATACAAAATGGTGACATATGGACGCAAAACAATCCCAAATTCTTTAGAAGTTGAATTGATTAGAAAAAAGCTATAAAGGACAAACAAAATATATTGGACTCCCCAATTTCTGTCCAGAGCTCTATAAGAAGCTTCAGGCCCTCAAATTTAAAAAGAATGTGGACCTGGTCTCTCAAAAAAACTTCTGGTTGGTTTTCCTTTGGATTTTCTCCTACTCTATCTATTGTATTTTACTCTCCTACATGATATTAACATTTCTACAAACTTCAAAGTGTATTCTTTCCAATGGTACCAATTACATGCATATCCTGGCTTCAGGACCTGAGTAACAGACAGTTTACTTTGGGAACGTCATTCAGACAGGAAGTGGAGAAAAAATGGCCTAGTCCTAAGAAGTTTTAATAGGCACAATGTCTTGATTAAAAGACTAATTGCATTTATACCAAAACATTGCGCAACCTATCATATTTACAACCTACACACCCCTGATAGATAAACACGTCCACCAAAATGATACCAAAATGTACGCTTGCTTTATCAACTTCCAAAAAGCATTTGATTTTATTTGGCAGGATTGTATGTGTTTTTTAAAGGGGTAAAACATATGTCATAATTAAATCAATGTATACCTCCAATATGTGCAGCATCAAAATTGGCAAGAAAATTACAAAATTCTTTAACCAGGGTCTGGGCTTTAGCCAAGGCTGCAATCTGAGCCCTGCACTTTACAATATTTACCTATACAAATTGACAACTATTTTAGAGAAATCTTCAGCCCCTGGTGTTAGTCTCCACAATTCAGAGGTTAAATACTTGCTCTTTGCAGATGACCTGTGCCTGCTGTCACCCACAGCACATGGCCTACAGGCAGAGCCTGGACCTGCTACAGCAGTACTGCCAGATGTGGGCCCTGGCAGTAAACCCCAAAAATACAAAAATAATGATTTTCCAGATATCTAATTCTCAGTGAATTAGAGCAAATGTTTCAATTGGTACAATAAACTGTATATCGAGTACTGCACACACTACAATTACTTATGTTTAAATATATACAGTACTGTCCACACTACAATTAGATAGGTTTAAATATATAGAGTATTGTCCACTCTACAATTACTTATGTTTAAATATATTTAGTACTGCAGACACTAAAATTATTTAGGTTTAACACTTCAACTGTGAGAGATGTTACCTGTATAAAAGACAACTGTCCACACACTCAATCAAACAGATTCCAACCTCTCCACAATGGCCAAGACCAGAGAGCTTTGTAAGGACATCAGGGATAAAATTGTAGACCTGCACACGGCTGTGATGGGCTACAGGACAATAGACAAGCAGCTTGGTGAGAAGGCAACAACTGTTGGCGCAATTATTAGAAAATGGAAGAAGTTCAAGATGATGGTCAATCACCCTCGGTCTGGGGCTCCATGCAAGATGTCACCTCGTGGGTTATCAATGATCATGAGGAAGGTGAGGGATCAGCCCAGAACTACACGGCAGGACCTGGTCAATGACCTGAAGAGAGCTGGGACCACAGTCTCAAAGAAAACCATTAGTAACAAACTACGTCATCATGGATTAAAATCCTGCAGCGCACGCAAGGTCCCCCTGCTCAAGCCAGAGCATGTCCAGGCCCGTCTGAAGTTTGCCAATGACCATCTGGATGATCCAGAGGAGGAATGGGAGAAGGTCATGTGGTCTGATGAGACAAAAATAGAGCTTTTTGGTCTAAACTCCACTCGCCATGTTTGGAGGAAGAAGAAGGATGAGTACAACCCCAAGAACACCATCTCAACCGTGATGCATGGAGGTGGAAACATCATTCTTTGGGGATGCTTTTCTGCAAAGGGGACAGGATGACTGCACCATATTGAGGGGAGGATGGATGGGGCCATGTATTTTGGCCAACAACCTCCTTCCCTCAGTAAGAGCATTGTTGGTATTACAGACTCAGAAAGGGAGAGGTTGAACATGTCAATGTCAACACTTGCCAGTTGGTGTTGCATGCTCGGATCACACAGTCGTCCGGAACAGCTGAGCTGATGCATATTTCAAATCAAATCAAATCCAATTTTATTTATCACATACACATGGTTAGCAGATGTTAATGCGAGTGTAGCGAAATGCTTGTGCTTCTAGTTCCGACAATGCAGTAATAACCAACAAGTAATCTAACTAACAATTCCAAAACTACTGTCTTATACACAGTGTAAGGGGATAAAGAATATGTACATCAGGATATATGAATGAGTGATGGTACAGAGCAGCATAGGCAAGATACAGTAGATGGTTTCAAGTACAGTATATACATATGAGATGAGTATGTAAACAAAGTGTTATAGTTAAAGTGGCTAGTGAAACATGTATTACATAAGGATGCAGTCGATGATATAGAGTACAGTATATACGTATGCATATGAGATGAATAATGTAGGGTAAGTAACATTATATAAGGTAGCATTGTTTAAAGTGGCTAGTGATATATTTACATCATTTCCCATCAATTCCCATTATTAAAGTGGCTGGAGTTGAGTCAGTGTCAGTGTGTTGGCAGCAGCCACTCAATGTTAGTGGTGGCTGTTTAACAGTCTGATGGCCTTGAGATAGAAGCTGTTTTTCAGTCTCTCGGTCCCAGCTTTGATGCACCTGTACTGACCTCGCCTTCTGGATGATAGCGGGGTGAACAGGCAGTGGCTCGGGTGGTTGATGTCCTTGATGATCTTTATGGCCTTCCTGTAACATCGGGTGGTGTAGGTGTCCTGGAGGGAAGGTAGTTTGCCCCCGGTGATGCGTTGTGCAGACCTCACTACCCTCTGGAGAGCCTTACGGTTGAGGGCGGAGCAGTTGCCGTACCAGGCGGTGATACAGCCCGCCAGGATGCTCTCGATTGTGCATCTGTAGAAGTTTGTGAGTGCTTTTGGTGACAAGCCACATTTCTTCAGCCTCCTGAGGTTGAAGAGGCGCTGCTGCGCCTTCTTCACGATGCTGTCTGTGTGAGTGGACCAATTCAGTTTGTCTGTGATGTGTATGCCGAGGAACTTAAAACTTGCTACCCTCTCCACTGCTGTTCCATCGATGTGGATAGGTGGGTGTTCCCTCTGCTGTTTCCTGAAGTCCACAATCATCTACTTAGTTTTGTTGACGTTGAGTGTGAGGTTATTTTCCTGACACCACACTCCAAGGGCCCTCACCTCCTCCCTGTAGGCCGTCTCGTCGTTGTTGGTAATCAAGCCTACCACTGTTGTGTCGTCCGCAAACTTGATGATTGAGTTGGAGGCGTGCGTGGCCACGCAGTCGTGGGTGAACAGGGAGTACAGGAGAGGGCTCAGAACGCACCCTTGTGGGGCCCCAGTGTTGAGGATCAGTGGGGAGGAGATGTTGTTGCCTACCCTCACCACCTGGGGGCGGCCCGTCAGGAAGTCCAGTACCCAGTTGCACAGGGCGGGGTCGAGACCCAGGGTCTCGAGCTTGATGACGAGCTTGGAGGGTACTATGGTGTTGAATGCCGAGCTGTAGTCGATGAACAGCATTCTCACATAGGTATTCCTCTTGTCCAGATGGGTTAGGGCAGTGTGCAGTGTGGTTGAGATTGCATCGTCTGTGGACCTATTTGGGCGGTAATCAAATTGGAGTGGGTCTAGGGTGTCAGGTAGGGTGGAGGTGATATGGTCCTTGACTAGTCTCTCAAAGCACTTCATGATGACGGAAGTGAGTGCGACGGGGCGGTAGTCGTTTAGCTCATTTACCTTAGCTTTCTTGGGAACAGGGACAATTGTGTCCCTCGTGAAGCATGTGGGAACAGCAGACTGGGATAAGGATTGATTGAATATGTCCGTAAACACACCAGCCAACTGGTCTGCGCATGCTCTGAGGACGCGGCTGGGGATGCCGTCTGGGCCTGCAGCCTTGCGAGGGCTAACACGTTTAAATGTTTTACTCACCTCGGCTGCAGTGAAGGAGAGTCCGCATGTTTTGGTTGAGAGCCGTGTCAGTGGCACTGTATTGTCCTCAAAGCGGGCAAAAAAGTTATTTAGTCTGCCTGGGAGCAAGACATCCTGGTCCGTGACTGGGCTGGATTTCTTCTTGTAGTCCGTGATTGACTGTAGACCCTGCCACATGCCTCTTGTGTCTGAGCCGTTGAATTGAGATTCTACTTTGTCTCTGTACTGACGCTTAGCTTGTTTGATAGCCTTGCGGAGGGAATAGCTGCAGTGTTTGTATTCGGTCATGTTACCAGACACCTTGCCCTGATTAAAAGCAGTGGTTCGAGCTTTCAGTTTCACGCGAATGCTGCCATCAATCCACGGTTTCTGGTTAGGGAATGTTTTAATCGTTGCTATGGGAACGACATCTTCAACGTACGTTCTAATGAACTCGCACACCTAATCAGCGTATTCGTCAATATTGTTATCTGACGCAATACGAAACATATCCCAGTCCACGTGATGGAAGCAGTCTTGGAGTGTGGAGTCAGCTTGGTCGGACCAGCGTTGGACAGACCTCAGCGTGGGAGCCTCTTGTTTTAGTTTCTGTCTGTAGGCAGAGATCAACAAAATGGAGTCGTGGTCAGCTTTTCCGAAAGGGGGGCAGGGCAGGGCCTTATAAGCGTCATAGGAAGTTAGAGTAACAATGATCCAAGGTTTTTCCACCCCTGGTTGCGCAATCGATATGCTGATAAAATTTAGGGAGTCTTGTTTTCAGATTAGCCTTGTTAAAATCCCCAGCTACAATGAATGCAGCCTCCGGATAAATGGTTTCCAGTTTGCAAAGAGTTAAATAAAGTTCGTTCAGAGCCATCGATGTGTCTGTTTGGGGGGATATATACGGCTGTGATTATAATCGAAGAGAATTCTCTTGGTAGATAATGCGGTCTACATTTGATTGTGAGGAATTCTAAATCAGGTGAACAGAAAGATTTGAGTTCCTGTATGTTTCTTTCATCACACCATGTCTCGTTAGCCATAAGGCCCCCGCCCCTCTTCTTACCAGAAAGATGTTTATTTCTGTCGGCGCGATGCGTGGAGAAAGCCGTTGGCTGCACCGCCTCGGATAGCGTCTCTCCAGTGAGCCATGTTTCCGTGAAGCAAAGAACGTTACAGTCTCTGATGTCCCTCTGGAATGCTACCCTTGCTCGGATTTCATCAACCTTGTTGTCAAGAGACTGGACATTGGCAAGAAGAATGCTAGGGAGTGGTGCACAGTGTGCCCGTCTCCGGAGTCTGACCAGAAGACCGCCTCGTTTCCCTCTTTTTCTGAGTTGTTTTTTTGAGTCGCTGCATGCGATCCATTCCGTTGTCCTGCTTGAAAGGCAGAACACAGGATCCGCATCGCGAAAAACATATTCTTGGTCGTACTGATGGTGAGTTGACGCTGATCTTATATTCAGTAGTTCTTCTCGACTGTATGTAATGAAACCTAAGATGACCTGGGGTACTAATGTAAGATATAACACGTAAAAAAAACAAAAAACTGCATAGTTTCCTAGGAACGCGAAGCGAGGCGGCCATCTCTGTCGGCGCCGATACTGTATGTGTTACTTACCTCGAAGCGAGCATAGAAGTAATTTAGCTCGTCTGTTAGGCAGCGCTCCGCTGTGCTTCCCTTTGTAGTCTGTAATATTTTGCAAGCCTTGCCACATCCGACGGGCTTCAGTGCCGGTGTAGTACGATTCGATCTTAGTCCTGTATTGCCGCTTTGCCTGTTTTATGGTTCGTCTGAGGGCATAGCGGGATTTCTTATAAGCTTCTGGGTCAGAGTCCCGCTCCTTGAAATTGGCAGCTCTACCCTTTAGCTCAGTGCGGATGTTTCCTGTAATCCATGGCATCTGGTTGGGGTATGTACAGTCACAGTTGGGATGACGTCATCGATGCACTTATTGATGAAGCCAGTGACTAATGTGGTTTCAATGCCATCGGAAATATACCGGAACATATTCCAGTCTGTGCTTGCAAGACAGTCCTGTAGCTTAGCATCTGCTTCATCTGACCACTTTTTTATTGACCAGTCACTGATGCTTCCTGCTTTTTTATATTTTATATTTAGTTTTGGCTTGTCAGCAGGAATGAGGAGGATGGAATTTGTTTTTATTTTTTATTTTACCTTTATTTTACTAGGCAAATCAGTTAAAAACATATTCTTATTTTCAATGACGGCCTAGGAACAGTGGGTTAACTGCCTGTTCAGGGTCAGAAGGACAGATTTGTACCTTGTCAGCTTGTTACTAGTCCAACGCTCTAACCACTGGGCTACCCTGCCGCTCCAAATGGAGGGCGAGGGGGAGCTTTGTATGTGTCTTTGTGTGTGGAGTAAAGGTGGTCCAGAGTTTTTTCCCTCTGATTGCACATTTAACAGGCTGATAGAAATCAGGTAAAACAGATTTTAGTTTCCCTGCATTATTGTCCTCGGGCCACTAGGAGCGCCACTTCTGGATAAGCGTTTCCTGTTTGCTTATGGCGGCTTACAGTTCATTGATCTCGTGAAACATAAAATATTACAGTTTTGAATGTCTCGTTGGTACTTTAATCTTGCTCGTAGGTCATCGATTTTATTTTCCAAATGGCCAATAGATTTACTCGCTCTCCTACAAATTCTCAGAAGGTCCGCCCACAGCTTAGCTTAGCTTAGCAACAGCTTAGCTTGTTGTTGAAGGGAAAAGCTTCTAGCAGTTCGTGGTGAGTAATCACTGTTCCGATGTCTAGAAGTTATTTTCGGTCTTAAGAGACAGTATCAGCAACATTATGTATAAGATAAGTAAAATAATAAGTTACAAACAACGCAAAAAAAATAAAATAAGGAGATAAAACATCAGCCATCCTCCCCGGCGCTAAATCCTCTGTCATGCTTGCTGCCTTCTCATATATGGTACTGAATGCAACGTCAGACTTGTGCTCCTCCATTCTGTTTGCCAGATTTTCTTTTATTCTCTCGCTACATTCATGGTATTCTGCTGAACTCCGTCTAACACAACATCTGTGTGAGCAAATATCTCCTCAACATTTTTTAAAATCAATATCTTCCAGCTTGCCTTGAACCCATCTGCTCATGTAACATCATCCATGGAGCTCTATGATATGGGTGAAGATGTCCTTCAGTTGCTCATAGCTTTTTGGCAACAGTTGTTGACAATTCTGGATGTGAAATTCCAATGTGTTGGTGCATTTTTCGGCAAGCATCATCCAGCCTGTTCAAGCATGCACATCCAGCCTGTTCAAGCATGCACATCCAGCATGTTCAAGCATGCACATCCAGCCTGTTCAAGCAACATCAGCCTCTTGGTCTACTTGCAAAAAAAAAGTTGTGAAGCAGCCAAGTGTCGCAAAGGAAATCTTAACTTTGGGAATTAACTTGGTGCTCTGACTCAGACCTAAATTGAGCCATGGGTATAGCAATGCACGAACGTGGCGCTCTGAGCTACTTCTCTTATGTTTGCCTGCAGGTCATTTAAGTCAGAAGCCATTACAGCAGCACCATCGTAGGATATCAAGTTTCTCCATGAAGTTAAACTCAGAAAATCTCATAATTCATAAAGTCATCCATTTGCCATGCGAAAAAAAATCTCACTTTTAATGGATGATGTGATGGTGGCGCTGCGTCCACCTCTCCGTTAGTCTCACTTTTAATGGATGATGTGATGGTGGCGCTGCGTCCACCTCTCCCTTAGTCTCACTTTTAATGGATGATGTGATGGTGGCGCTGCGTCCACCTCTCCCTTAGTCTCACTTTTAATGGATGATGTGATGGTGGCGCTGCGTCCACCTCTCCCTTAGTCTCACTTTTAATGGATGATGTGATGGTGGCGCTGCGTCCACCTCTCCCTTAGTCTCACTTTTAATGGATGATGTGATGGTGGCGCTCGTCCACCTCTCCCTTAGTCTCACTTTTAATGGATGATGTGATGGTGTCGCTGCGTCCACCTCTCCCTTAGTCTCACTTTCCCTTAGTCTCAGTCTTTTAATGGATGATGTGATGGTGGCGCTGCGTCCACCTCTCCCTTAGTCACCTCTCCCTTAGTCTCACTTTTAATGGATGATGTGATGGTGGCGCTCCCGTCTCCTTTTAATGGATGATGTGACCTCTCCCTTAGTCTCACTTTTAATGGATGATGTGATGGTGGCGCTGCGTCCACCTCTCCCTTAGTCTCACTTTTAATGGATGATGTGATGGTGGCGCCTCTCCCTTAGTCTCACTTTTAATGGATGATGTGATGGTGGCGCTGCGTCCACCTCTCCCTTAGTCTCACTTTTAATGGATGATGTGATGGTGGCGCTGCGTCCACCTCTCCCTTAGTCTCACTTTTAATGGATGATGTGATGGTGGCGCTGCGTCCACCTCTCCCTTAGTCTCACTTTTAATGGATGATGTGATGGTGGCGCTCGTCCACCTCTCCCTTAGTCTCACTTTTAATGGATGATGTGATGGTGGCGCTGCGTCCACCTCTCCCTTAGTCTCACTTTTAATGGATGATGTGATGGTGGCGCTGCGTCCACCTCTCCGTTAGTCTCACTTTTAATGGATGATGTGATGGTGGCGCTGCGTCCACCTCTCCCTTAGTCTCACTTTTAATGGATGATGTGATGGTGGCGCTGCGTCCACCTCTCCGTTAGTCTCACTTTTAATGGATGATGTGATGGTGGCGCACGTCCACCTCTCCCTTAGTCTCACTTTTAATGGATGATGTGATGGTGGCGCTGCGTCCACCTCTCCCTTAGTCTCACTTTTAATGGATGATGTGATGGTGGTCGCTTTTAATGGATGATGTGATCCACCTCTCCCTTAGTCTCACTTTTAATGGATGATGTGATGGTGGCGCTGCGTCCACCTCTCCCTTAGTCTCACTTTTAATGGATGATGTGATGGTGGCGCTCGTCCACCTCTCCCTTAGTCTCACTTTTAATGGATGATGTGATGGTGGCGCTGCGTCCACCTCTCCCTTAGTCTCACTTTTAATGGATGATGTGATGGTGGCGCTGCGTCCACCTCTCCCTTAGTCTCACTTTAAATGGATGATGTGATGGTGGCGCTGCGTCCACCTCTCCCTTAGTCTCACTTTTAATGGATGATGTGATGGTGGCGCTGCGTCCACCTCTCCCTTAGTCTCACTTTTAATGGATGATGTGATGGTGGCGCTGCGTCCACCTCTCCCTTAGTCTAACTTTTAATGGATGATGTGATGGTGGCGCTGCGTCCACCTCTCCCTTAGTCTCACTTTTAATGGATGATGTGATGGAAGCTATCAAACACTGAATTCATTTCCAGAGACGCCGCTTGAGTGCATCCCTGTTTCTTCTCAGCGCTGTTATAATACGCAGACCTTCGTCCATTACATGATTGATGCAGCTTTTTCCCAGAAGCTTGAATGTGATGTGAGCATTTATATGCTGCCTGCTTTTGTGAGTCCATTTAGCTGAATGATCAATGTTCTTCAGGTCACAGGCAGGCAAGGCTTGATGAAAGGCTCCTGTTAACCAGCTATACCTTTGATACCATTTGGTAATGAACACCCTCACCTTTTCATATTTCTTCATGAAACTGATCTCAGGCAGAGGTCGACCCGTACTTTCATTTCAAACCTTTTCCACGTACCCCAGAGAATGAAAGAATGACTTCCGCAAAAAAGTCAACAACATTTTAAGTAGCGTTAGTCATTCCGGCGTTAGAAATCTGCACACACACGCTGCAAGCTAGCGAAGGCTTCTTGCAAATGTAAATAAATTGCACTAACTGGACGCAAAAATAAAGTTCTAAAACCAATACAACAATTTATAATATTTATAATATACCTCCTTCGTCTGCTGTAATTTGATGTTTAAAAAAAAAAATAGAATACTACCCCAAAAATGTTCAACTATCACTTTTCAATCTCTGTCCAGAAATGTCACCAACTCTCCAAGCTTCTCGACACAGAGAACCCGCATAATGCTCTGTGGCACAATCCCAATACAACACACTAGGTTCATTATCTGATCCTAATTATATGATTGGATGGACAACATGTCAGTTTATACTACAAAAGCTTTGATTGGTTGGAGGACGTCCTCCGGAAGGGGTCATAATTACCATGTATGTTACATTTACATTACATTTAAGTCATTTAGCAGACGCTCTTATCCAGAGCGACTTACAAATTGGTGCATTCACCTTATGACCTCCAGTGGAACAGTAGTGCATCTAAATCTTTTCAGGGGGAGGGGGGTGAGAGGGATTACTTTATCCTATCCTAGGTATTCCTTAAAGAGGTGGGGTTTCAGGTGTCTCCGGAAGGTGGTGATTGACTCCGCTGTCCTGGCGTCGTGAGGGAGTTTGTTCCACCATTGGGGGGCCAGAGCAGCGAACAGTTTTGACTGGGCTGAGCGGGAACTGTACTTCCTCAGTGGTAGGGAGGCGAGCAGGCCAGAGGTGGATGAACGCAGTGCCCTTGTTTGGGTGTAGGGCCTGATCAGAGCCTGGAGGTACTGAGGTGCCGTTCCCCTCACAGCTCCGTAGGCAAGCACCATGGTCTTGTAGCGGATGCGAGCTTCAACTGGAAGCCAGTGGAGGGAGCGGAGGAGCGGGGTGACGTGAGAGAACTTGGGAAGGTTGAACACCAGACGGGCTGCGGCGTTCTGGATGAGTTGTAGGGGTTTAATGGCACAGGCAGGGAGCCCAGCCAACAGCGAGTTGCAGTAATCCAGACGGGAGATGACAAGTGCCTGGATTAGGACCTGCGCCGCTTCCTGTGTGAGGCAGGGTCGTACTCTGCGGATGTTGTAGAGCATGAACCTACAGGAACGGGCCACCGCCTTGATGTTAGTTGAGAACGACAGGGTGTTGTCCAGGATCACGCCAAGGTTCTTAGCGCTCTGGGAGGAGGACACAATGGAGTTGTCAACCGTGATGGCGAGATCATGGAACGGGCAGTCCTTCCCGGGAGGAAGAGCAGTTCCGTCTTGCCGAGGTTCAGCTTGAGGTGGTGATCCGTCATCCACACGGATATGTCTGCCAGACATGCAGAGATGCGATTCGCCACCTGGTCATCAGAAGGGGGAAAGGAGAAGATTAATTGTGTGTCGTCTGCATAGCAATGATAGGAGAGACCATGTGAGGTTATGACAGAGCCAAGTGACTTGGTGTATAGCGAGAATAGGAGAGGGCCTAGAACAGAGCCCTGGGGACACCAGTGGTGAGAGCACGTGGTGTGGAGACGGATTCTCGCCACGCCACCTGGTAGGAGCGACCTGTCAGGTAGGACGCAATCCAAGCGTGGGCCGCGCCGGAGATGCCCAACTCGGAGAGGGTGGAGAGGAGGATCTGATGGTTCACAGTATCGAAGGCAGCCGATAGGTCTAGAAGGATGAGAGCAGAGGAGAGAGAGTTAGCTTTAGCAGTGCGGAGCGCCTCCGTGATACAGAGAAGAGCAGTCTCAGTTGAATGACTAGTCTTGAAACCTGACTGATTTGGATCAAGAAGGTCATTCTGAGAGAGATAGCGGGAGAGCTGGCCAAGGACGGCACGTTCAAGAGTTTTGGAGAGAAAAGAAAGAAGGGATACTGGTCTGTAGTTGTTGACATCGGAGGGATCGAGTGTAGGTTTTTTCAGAAGGGTGCAACTCTCGCTCTCTTGAAGACGGAAGGGACGTAGCCAGCGGTCAGGGATGAGTTGATGAGCGAGGTGAGGTAAGGGAGGAGGTCTCCGGAAATGGTCTGGAGAAGAGAGGAGGGGATAGGGTCAAGCGGGCAGGTTGTAGGGCGGCCGGCCGTCACAAGACGCGAGATTTCATCTGGAGAGAGAGGGGAGAAAGAGGTCAGAGCACAGGGTAGGGCAGTGTGAGCAGAACCAGCGGTGTCGTTTGACTTAGCAAACGAGGATCGGATGTCGTCGACCTTCTTTTCAAAATGGTTGACGAAGTCATCTGCAGAGAGGGAGGAGGGGGAGGGGGAGGAGGATTCAGGAGGGAGGAGAAGGTTGCAAAGAGCTTCCTAGGGTTAGAGGCAGATGCTTGGAATTTAGAGTGGTAGAAAGTGGCTTTAGCAGCAGAGAGAGAAGAGGAAAATGTAGAGAGGAGGGAGTGAAAGGATGTCAGGTCCGCAGGGAGGCGAGTTTTCCTCCATTTCCGCTCGGCTGCCCGGAGCCCTGTTCTGTGAGCTCGCAATGAGTCGTCGAGCCACGGAGCGGGAGGGGAGGACCGAGCCGGCCTGGAGGATAGGGGACATAGAGAGTCAAAGGATGCAGAAAGGGAGGAGAGGAGGGTTGAGGAGGCAGAATCAGGAGATAGGTTGGAGAAGGTTTGAGCAGAGGGAAGAGATGATAGGATGGAAGAGGAGAGAGTAGCGGGGGAGAGAGAGCGAAGGTTGGGACGGCGCGATACCATCCGAGTAGGGGCAGTGTGGGAAGTGTTGGATGAGAGCGAGAGGGAAAAGGATACAAGGTAGTGGTCGGAGACTTGGAGGGGAGTTGCAACGAGGTTAGTGGAAGAACAGCATCTAGTAAAGATGAGGTCGAGCGTATTTCCTGCCTTGTGAGTAGGGGGAAGGTGAGAGGGTGAGGTCAAAAGAGGAGAGGAGTGGAAAGAAGGAGGCAGAGAGGAATGAGTCAAAGGTAGGCGTGGGGAGGTTAAAGTCGCCCAGAACTGTGAGAGGTGAGCCGTCCTCAGGAAAGGAGCTTATCAAGGCATCAAGCTCATTGATGAACTCTCCGAGGGAACCTGGAGGGCGATAAATGATAAGGATGTTAAGCTTGAAAGGGCTGGTAACTGTGACAGCATGGAATTCAAAGGAGGCGATAGACAGATGGGTAAGGGGAGAAAGAGAGAATGACCACTTGGGAGAGATGAGGATCCCGGTGCCACCACCCCGCTGACCAGAAGCTCTCGGGGTGTGCGAGAACACGTGGGCAGACGAAGAGAGAGCAGTAGGAGTAGCAGTGTTGTCTGTGGTGATCCATGTTTCCGTCAGTGCCAAGAAGTCGAGGGACTGGAGGGAGACATAGGCGGAGATGAACTCTGCCTTGTTGGCCGCAGATCGGCAGTTCCAGAGGCTACCGGAGACCTGGCACTCCACGTGGGTCGTGCGCGCTGGGACCACCAGATTAGGGTGGCCGCGGCCACGCGGTGTGGAGCGTTTGTATGGTCTGTGCAGAGAGGAGAGAACAGGGATAGACAGACACATAGTTGACAGGCTACACAAGAGGCTACGCTAATGCAAAGGAGATTGGAATGACAAGTGGACTACACGTCACGAGTGTTCAGAGAGTTAAGCTTACGTAGCAAGAATCTTATTGACTAAAATGATTAAAATGATACAGTACTGCTGAAGTAGGCTAGCTGGCAGAGGCTGCGTTGTTGACTAAGTAGGCTAGTTGGCATTGGCTGCGTTGTTGACACTACACTAATCAAGTCGTTCCGTTGAGTGTAATAGTTTCTACTGTGCTGCTATTCGGGGCTAGCTGGCTAGCTAGCAGTGTTGATTACGTTACGTTGCGTTAAAAGAACGACAATAGCTGGCTAACTAACCTAGGAAGTCGCTCTAGACTACACAATTATCTTTGATACAAAGACGGCTGTGTAGCTAGCTATGTAGCTAGCTACGATCAAACAAATCAAGCCGTTGTACTGTAATGAAATGAAATGAAAAATGTGATACTACCTGTGGAGCGAGCGAAATGCGACCGGATTGTTGAGTGCAGAAGTTCTGTTCGGTAGACGTTGGCTAGCTGTTGGCTAGCTAGCAGAGTCTCCTATGTTAAGGACGACATAAAACTACACACTCTAAACTACACAATTATCTTGGGTACGAAGACAGCAAAGACAACTATGTAGCTAGCTAACACTACACTAATCAAGTCGTTCAGTTGAGTGTAATAGTTGTGCTGCTAATCGGTAGACGGTGGACTAGCTAACGGTGGACGTTAGCTAGCTGGCTAGCTGCAGGGCAGTGTAGACTGCGTTAGGACGACGAAATACGATAATTACGCAATTATCTATGATACAAAGACGGCTGTGTAGCTAGCTAAGAAGAAATTGATAAGATTAGACAAATCAAACCGTTGTACTATAATGAAATGTAATGAAATGTAATACTACCTGCGGACCGAGTGCAGATGCGACCGCTCGCTCCAACCCGGAAGTTGGAATATGTCTATGGAAGAGGTTGAGAACCATGAGCCTCCTAAGTTTTGTATTAAATGTTTTGTATTCAATGTAGCCAGAGGAGGACGGAAGCTAGCTGTCCTCCGGCTACACCATGGTGCTACCCTACAGAGTGCTGCTGAGGCCACTGTAGACCTTCACTGTACCCAGAGGAGGACGGAAGCTAGCTGTCCTCCGGCTACACCATGGTGCTACCCTACATAGTGCTTTTCAGGCTACTGTAGACCTTCATTGCAAAACAGTGTATTTTAATAAATTATTTGGTGACATGAATATATATATATTTAGTATAGTTTTATCTAAAAAGGATAACTTTTTTAATGTTTCACTATTTTGAAATTGAAATTGAAATTTCGCTGAGAAGGATGTTCCTCCCCTTCCTACTCTGAGGAGCCTCCCCCTCTCCTATTAATACCAGAAAGTCAATCCAATCAATCAGAATAAACAAAATTACAACAGAGTCAAAACAAAACTACTTATTGGGAAACACAAGCAGAAAGTAAAATGCAGTGCTATCTGGCCCTAAATCGACAGAACACCGTGGCAAACTATTTGACCCTGGTTACGGATCAAAACCTTAGAAAAACCTTGACAACGTACAGGCTCAGTGAGAACAGCCTTGCCATTGAGAAGGGTAGACACAGGAAAACCTGGCTCCCTGTAGAGGGAAGGCTGTGCAACCACTGCACCACTTCACAACAGGAAAACCTGGCTCCCTGTAGAGGACAGGCTGTGCAACCACTGCACCACTTCACGACAGGAAAACCTGGCTCCCTGTAGAGGAAAGGATGTGCAACCACTGCACAACAGGAAAACCTGTCTCCCCGTAGAGGAAAGGCTGTGCAACCACTACACCACTTCACAACAGGAAAACCTGGCTCCCTGTAGAGGAAAGGCTGTGCAACCACTGCACAACAGGAAAACCTGGCTCCCTGTAGAGGAAAGGCTGCGCTACCACTGGACAACAGGAAAACCTGGCTCCCTGTAGAGGAAAGGCTGTGCAACCACTGCACAACAGGAAAACCTGGCTCCCTTTAGAGGAAAGGCTGTGCAACCACTGCACCACTTCACAACAGGAAAACCTGGCTCCCTGTAGAGGAAAGGCTGTGCAACCACTGCACCACTTCACAACAGGAAAACCTGTCTCCCTGTAGAGGAAAGGCTGTGCAACCACTGCACAACAGGAAAACCTGTCTCCCCGTAGAGGAAAGGCTGTGCAACCACTACACCACTTCACAACAGGAAAACCTGGCTCCCTGTAGAGGAAAGGCTGTGCAACCACTGCACAACAGGAAAACCTGGCTCCCTGTAGAGGAAAGGCTGTGCAACCACTACACCACTGCACAACAGGAAAACCTGGTCCCCGTAGAGGAAAGGCTGTGCAACCACTTCACAACAGGAAAACCTGGCTCCCTGTAGAGGAAAGGCTGTGCAACCACTTCACAACAGAAAAACCTGGCTCCCTGTAGAGGAACGGCTGTGCAACCACTTCACAACAGGAAAACCTGTCTCCCTGTAGAGGAAAGGCTGTGCAACCACTATACCACTGCACAACAGGAAAACCTGTCTCCCTGTAGAGGAAAGGCTGTGCAACCACTACACCACTTCACAACAGGAAAACCTGGCTCCCTGTAGAGGAAAGGCTGTGCAACCACTGCACCACTTCACAACAGGAAAACCTGTCTCCCTGTAGAGGAAAGGCTATGCAACCACTGCACAACAGGAAAACCTGTCTCCCCATAGAGGAAAGGCTGTGCAACCACTACACCACTTCACAACAGGAAAACCTGGCTCCCTGTAGAGGAAAGGCTGTGCAACCACTTCACAACAGGAAAACCTGGCTCCCTGTAGAGGAACGGCTGTGCAACCACTTCACAACAGGAAAACCTGGCTCCCTGTAGAGTAAAGGCTGTGCAACCACTGCACAACAGGAAACCTGGCTCCCTGTAGAGGAAAGGCTGTGCAACCACTACACCACTGCACAACAGGAAATCCTGGTCCCCTGTAGAGGAAAGGCTGTGCAACCACTACACCACTTCACAACAGGAAAACCTGGCTCTCTGTAGAGGAAAGGCTGTGCAACCACTACACCACTTCACAACAGGAAAACCTGTCTCCCTGTAGAGGAAAGGCTGTGCAACCACTGCACAACAGGAAAACCTGTCTCCCTGTAGAGGAAAGGCTGTGCAACCACTTCACAACAGGAAAACCTGGCTCCCAGTAGAGGAAAGGCTGTGCAACCACTACACCACTTCACAACAGGAAAACCTGGCTCCCTGTAGAGGAAAGGCTGTGCAACCACTGCACCACTTCACAACAGGAAAACCTGGCTCCCTGTAGAGGAAAGGCTGTGCAACCACTGCACAACAGGAAAACCTGTCTCCCCGTAGAGGAAAGGCTGTGCAACCACTACACCACTTCACAACAGGAAAACCTGTCTCCCCGTAGAGGAAAGGCTGTGCAACCACTGCACGACAGGAAATCCTGTCTCCCTGTAGAGGAAAGGCTGTGCAACCACTACACCACTTCACAACAGGAAAACCTGTCTCCCCGTAGAGGAAAGGCTGTGCAACCACTGCACAACAGGAAAACCTGGTCCCCTGTAGAGGAAAGGCTGTGCAACCACTGCACAACAGGAAAACCTGTCTCCCTGTAGAGGAAAGGCTGTGCAACCACTTCACAACAAGAAAACCTGGCTCCCTGTAGAGGAAAGGCTGTGCAACCACTGCACAACAGGAAAACCTGTCTCCCTGTAGAGGAAAGGCTGTGCAACCACTTCACAACAGGAAAACCTGGCTCCCTGTAGAGGAAAGACTGTGCAACCACTACACCACTGCACAACAGGAAAACCTGGCTCCCTGTAGAGGAAAGACTGTGCAACCACTACACCACTTCACAACAGGAAAACCTGGTCCCCTGTAGAGGAAAGGCTGTGCAACCACTACACCACTTCACAACAAGAAAACCTGTCTCCCTGTAGAGGAAAGGCTGTGCAACCACTACACCACTTCACAACAGGAAAACCTGTCTCCCTGTAGAGGAAAGGCTGTGCAACCACTACACCACTTCACAACAGGAAAACCTGTCTCCCCGTAGATGAAAGGCTGTGCAACCACTACACCACTTCACAACAGGAAAACCTGTCTCCCTGTAGAGGAAAGGCTGTGCAACCACTACACCACTTCACAACAGGAAAACCTGTCTCCCCGTAGATGAAAGGCTGTGCAACCACTACACCACTTCACAACAGGAAAACCTGTCTCCCCGTAGATGAAAGGCTGTGCAACCACTACACCACTTCACATCAGTAAAACCTGTAGGAGAAAGGGCTGCACCACAGCAGAACCTGAGACAGAGCTGCATTTCCTGACAAAATGTAAAAAAAAATATAAAACAATTAGAGAGTGTCATTTCCCCAAATTTGAAACCCTCATCAAGGCTTCAAAAACATCTCTGATGAGAGCTACCCGTCCTGTTGGGGGAGGACGCAGAGAGCTGTGGGTTGGCAGACCACTACATTACTGCCTGCCATAAGATGAGGGACAGTTTCTGACAGACCAACCAACCTGCACATGTCCTCTACTGTATTCTTATTGTTATGCCTGCCATAAGTTGAGGGACAGTTTCTGACAGACTAATCAACCTGCACATGTCCTCTACTGTATTCTTATTGTTATGCCTGCCATAAGATGAGGGACAGTGTCTGACAGACCAATCAACCTGCACATGTCCTCTACTGTATTCTTATTGTTATGCCTGCTATAAGATGAGGGACAGTGTCTGACAGACCAATCAACCTGCACACGTCCTCTACTGTATACTTATTGTTATGCCTGCCATAAGAGGAGGGACAGTGTCTGACAGACTAATCAACCTGCACACGTCCTCTACTGTATTCTTATTGTTATGCCTGCCATAAGAGGAGGGACAGTGTCTGACAGACCAATCAACCTGCACACGTCCTCTACTGTATACTTATTGTTATGCCTGCCATAAGAGGAGGGACAGTGTCTGACAGACTAATCAACCTGCACATGTCCTCTACTGTATTCTTATTGTTATGCCTGCCATAAGAGGAGGGACAGTGTCTGACAGACCAACCTGCACATGTCCTCTACTGTATTCTTATTGTTATGCCTGCCATAAGAGGAGGGACAGTGTCTGACAGACCAATCAACCTGCACATGTCCTCTACTGTATTCTTATTGTTATGCCTGCCATAAGAGGAGGGACAGTGTCTGACAGACCAACCTGCACATGTCCTCTACTGTATTCTTATTGTTATGCCTGCTATAAGATGAGGGACAGTGTCTGACAGACCAATCAACCTGCACACGTCCTCTACTGTATACTTATTGTTATGCCTGCCATAAGAGGAGGGACAGTGTCTGACAGACTAATCAACCTGCACATGTCCTCTACTGTATTCTTATTGTTATGCCTGCCATAAGAGGAGGGACAGTGTCTGACAGACTAATCAACCTGCACATGTCCTCTACTGTATACTTATTGTTATGCCTGCCATAAGAGGAGGGACAGTTTCTGACAGACTAATCAACCTGCACATGTCCTCTACTGTATTCTTATTGTTATGCCTGCCATAAGAGGAGGGACAGTGTCTGACAGACCAACCTGCACATGTCCTCTACTGTATTCTTATTGTTATGCCTGCCATAAGTTGAGGGACAGTGTCTGACAGACCAATCAACCTGCACATGTCCTCTACTGTATTCTTATTGTTATGCCTGCCATAAGAGGAGGGACAGTGTCTGACAGACCAACCTGCACATGTCCTCTACTGTATTCTTATTGTTATGCCTGCCATAAGAGGAGGGACAGTTTCTGACAGACCAATCAACCTGCACATGTCCTCTACTGTATTCTTATTGTTATTGTTCAATGTATGGTTATTTTACTGTTGTCCCGTTGACAATATTGATTATTATTATTTATTATTATTTAATTCTATTGACATTGTAAATGTATAATTTAATCTCCAAAGTAAGCTTTGGCCATATGTACATTGTTACGTATAGATAGATAGATAGATAGATAGATAGATAGATAGATAGATAGATAGATAGATAGAGTGAATTGAATTGAGAAAGAGAGATATATTTGATAAGTTAGCATGACAGGGAGTGTGTGTGTGTGTGTGTGTGTGTGTGTGTGTGTGTGTGTGTGT
The DNA here is from genome assembly GCF_034236695.1 of Oncorhynchus nerka. Lineage (NCBI taxonomy): Eukaryota > Metazoa > Chordata > Actinopteri > Salmoniformes > Salmonidae > Oncorhynchus > Oncorhynchus nerka. The sequence goes on from NC_088419.1 coordinate 1,186,870, forward strand.
GTGTGTGTGTGTGTGTGTGTGTGAGAGTACAGGTATCTAGTTAATAGTTTGACCATCGAGTCACAGACCAGTGAAGCCACATGAAGCCAATATATTTCATATTTTCCGACGGCCTTGTGTGCCGTGGATTTTCCCTTATTAAGCAGATCAGTGCTTACACACGCTATATGTGTGTGTGTGTGTGTGTGTGTGTGTGTGTGTGTGTGTGTGTGTGTGTGTGTGGCGGTCAGCATATTGAAGGAGGAAACTATTATGATGTGTTCCTGTCCTTTGTCTGTGACGTTTTATACTCAGAGACCTGCCAAGAGACTTGCAAGTCTCTTGGCAGGTCTCTGAGTATAAAACGTCACAGACAAAGGACAGGAATCACAGACATTCAGACCACTTTAAAGACACAACAATATATACACAGTTACCCAAACGTTAAGACATTCTTCAACATTCACATCTCTGGCCCTCCCCTGGTGAACACATCATAATAGTTTCCTCCTTCAATATGCTGACCGCCACACACACACACACACACACACACACACACACACACACACACACACACACACACACACACACACACAATTACATACACACATACACACATACACACCACACACCACACACACACACACACACACACACACACACACACACACACACACACACACACACACACACACACACACACACACACACACACACACACACACACACACACACACACACACACACACACACACCCAGCACTGACAGACCAAGTAACATTTGGTTTATTTTGTCAATCTCAGAGGATCCATGACAACACATTAAACATCACCAGCCTACAACGCTGAACGGGACATGGCTGGTGGCTGTGTGTGTGTGTGTATATGCATGTGCATGTCTGTATGCGTGTGTGTGCGTGCGTGTCAGTTCAGTACTGATTGCTTCCTTCTTCTCCTCTGTAAAGTATTTTATGTTTCTTCTTTATGTCGACTGTGGTCTCGGCTTTTGGTTATTTTTGAATCCAAAGTGGAAGAAAATATCCCAAACATTTCAACAGTCTTTTCTTCAAAGGAAGCAAAGTCTCTGTTGGAGCTAATTAACAGAGTAGAGAGATAGAAGGAAAAAGAAAGAAAGAGAGACAGAGAGAGAGAGAGAGATGGAGGGAAAGAGAGAGGAAGAGAGATGGAGGGAAAGAGAGAGGAAGAGAGAGGGAGGGAGAGAGAGAGACAGAGGGAGAGAGAGACAGAGAGAGAGATGGAGGGAGAGAGAGAGACAGAGAGATGGAGGGAAAGAGAGAGGAAGAGAGAGGGAGGGAGAGAGAGAGACAGAGGGAGAGAGAGAGAGAGAGAGAGAGATGGAGGAGAGAGAGAGACAGACAGAGATGGAGGGAAAGAGAGAGGAAGAGAGAGGGAGAGAGAGAGAGAGACAGAGGGAGAGAGAGACAGAGAGAGAGATGGAGGGAGAGAGAGAGACAGAGAGATGGAGGGAAAGAGAGA
>NC_088419.1:1193344-1200844 GCF_034236695.1 Oncorhynchus nerka
CTGACTAGAGCAACCCTGAGGTAAACACCTCTCCCTGACTAGAGCAACCCTGAGGTAAACATCTCTCCCTGACTAAAGAAACCCTGAGGTAAACATCTCTCCCTGACTAGAGCAACCCTGGGTTAAACACCTCTCCCTGACTAGAGCAACCCTGAGGTAAACACCTCTCCCTGACTAGAGCAACCCTGAGGTAAACACCTCTCCCTGACTAGAGCAACCCTGAGGTAAACATCTCTCCCTGACTAGAGCAACCCTGAGGTAAACATCTCTCCCTGACTAGAGCAACCCTGAGGTAAACATCTCTCCCTGACTAGAGCAACCCTGAGGTAAACATCTCTCCATGACTAGACCAACCCTGAGGTAAACACCTCTCCCTGACTAGAGCAACCCTGAGGTAAACATCTCTCCCTGACTAGAGCAACCCTGAGGTAAACATCTCTCCATGACTATCTGCTGGAAAATCTGCTGGAAAATTGACCATATTGACCACCTCGACCAGATTGACCCGCTCAAGGTTTGTTTAGAGACATGGTTGCTAGTAGCTTGCAGCTGGTTGACCAGCTAAAGTCATCTCCACCATATATACTTGCTCTTGTTGGGTTGACCAACATAATTCACAGTAGTACACTGTAGCACAGGGGTATTCAACTGGGGGTCCGTGGTCCATGGAGGTACTGCAGGGGGTCAGTGCAATATATACATATATGTTGTTTTATGTGAAAAAAAAATGATGAAGATTTTAATATTTGAATATCGCAGCAACAAAATAATAAACTAATCTTGACATACTTTTAGTTGGAAAGAGGAAAATGACTTCTTTCTCTGTTTATTTCCTAATATTGAGCAGATGGCACTCATTGGAGACAATTACACTCACCTGAGTTTCAGACATGAGCTTTGAAAAAGCTCAAATCAGCTACCATTGCTTAAAGTGCCGCAGGCTGCTAGTGAGTTCTTGACTTGGACCATTACTTTTTTGCCAACATATGGCTAACCTTTGTTTAACCAGCTAAACAGCTGCTTTTGGAGGAAATGTGTTTGGTGTTACCTTTCTAGCTAATAGGCTGTGTTAGAGTTTACACTTCCTCTTCCAATTATAATGTGGGGAGGTCAAAGAAATGAAACCCTATCTACCAAATCTATTTCTCCATTATCATTCACCAGATGAGAAGGAAAGATGTGAGCTTTTTTTTTTTTTTACTAACTTATAATGGGGGTGCCTGGGTCGTTGGTTTGCCTGTGAGGGGGGTCCCTGAGTTGCCGGTTTGCCAGGGAGGGGGTCCCTGAGTCGCCGGTTTGCCAGGGAGGGGGTCCATGAGTGGCTGGTATGCCAGGGAGGGGGTCCATGAGTGGCTGGTTTGCCAGGGAGGGGGTCCCTGAGTCGCCGGTTTGCCAGGGAGGGGGTCCATGAGTGGCTGGTTTGCCAGGAGGGGGTCCCTGAGTCGCCGGTTTGCCAGGGAGGGGGTCCCTGAGTCGCCGGTTTGCCAGGGAGGGGGTCCCTGAGTCGCCGGTTTGCCAGGGAGGGGGTCCCTTAGTCGCCGGTTTGCCAGGGAGGGGGTCCCTGGGTCTCCGGTTTGCCAGGGAGGGGGTCCATGAGTGGCTGGTTTGCCAGGGAGGGGGTCCATGAGTGGCCGGTTTGCCAGGGAGGGGGTCTCTGGGCAAGAAAAAGTTGAAGATGCCCCACAGCACATAGTTACGACAAAGTTTGAACAAATAACTGATAACTGAAAGAGCGCTTTCAAAAATCGTTATGTTTTGCTTTAAAAAACTTGGTCCAATTATCGCATTTGGGTGTGAATGTGTGAATGTGTGAAGGTGTTTATGTGTGAATGTGCGAATGTGTGAAGGTGTTTACGTGTGAATTTGTAAGTCGCTCTGGATAAGAGCGTCTGCTAAATGACTTAAATGTAAATGTAAGGTGTGAAGGTGTGAAGGTGTGAATGTGTGAATGTGTGAAGGTGTTTATGTGTGAATGTGCGAATGTGTGAATGTGTGAAGGTGTTTATGTGTGAAGGTGTGAAGGTGTGAAGGTGTGAATGTGTGAAGGTGTGAAGGTATAAAGGTGTGAATGTGCGAATGTGCGAAGGTGCGGATGTGTGAAGGTGTGAAGGTGTGAATGTGTGAAGGTGTGAAGGTGTGAAGGTGTGAAGGTGTGAATGTGTGAAGATGTGAAGGTGTGAAGGTGTGAATGTGTGAAGGTGTGAATGTGTGAAGATGTGAATGTGTGAAGGTGTGAATTTGTGAAGGTTGGATCTGAAAACGAAATATCACAAAATATCACCTTTGTGCACTTAATATTTGTATATTAAACTGAACGCATTGAAAACAAAATCCTTGGACATTTTGTATTGATACTTATAAAGCAAATTCCAGTGTCCACTATCAAACTCACAACTTGACAGCTATCCCATGGATAACACAAAGACGTGATACAAAGCACACATGATGAAGAATTAGGGATGAATTAGGAATTAGGTGTTCCGGTTCAGGTGGCATGCATTGAAACGTGTCACTTTCTCTTGGCTTTCTTTTGCAAAATAACTAGGAATCAACAGACTTATTTTCTAATAATTGTCAACATATATTATCACATTAAGGTGTGGGACGTTCACTGTATTGCAAGGAACAATAGCAGGTGTATCAGGTGTATCTCTCCAGGTGTATGCTGCTGCATATTCTGTCTGTTGACCATTCACCTGTGGGAACATGGTGGCTCTCGACACCCGACAACAGAAAGAGTTGGCTTCTACTATCTGAGAGATTGTTTGTGAGGAAATGATCTCTGCCCTCGACTTGCAATTAAAACCGATAAATTCATCTCTTGCACTGCTCACTTCTAAAGTGGATACCTACTCAACTAAAGTGGAAAGTTTGGAGACAGTGGCCATTGTGCCAGAGGGGTGTGGAAGCGGGAAACTCAACTTCCTTCATGATACATCTTTTCTATGTGCTGTTTGGGGGCTAGGTCCCATGCCACTGACAAACGTGACGCACCAATCAACAGTTTTAAAGTCAAATGGCCAATTGTTTACCTCGCAGCGGAACTGGGGACTCTGACCTATGGGGAGTAGAGGACCAGCATCTAGCTAGACCTGAGTGCTGAACTGCAGAAACAGAGGGAGACCTACAACGAGATCCCAGCTATGATAAACCTGAGATGAGGCTTCATCCACCCGGCAAAACACATCTTGATCTTCCAGAACACAACACACACACGCTTTCCACTCCCAAGGAAGCTCAGGACTTCTTGGAGAAGCACATCAAGCCCAACACACAAGGGGACGAGCCGACAGATCGAGGCTAACCCCAATTTGACTGGCTCAATATTCCATGCACGTTCACGCTGCTTAGCCTATTGCTGTGATGCTGCCCTCAGCATAAGACAATGAGGACACCCCCTCAATGGGGTAAAAGGAACAGCAGCCTTATTATTATTACTGCTGAACAGCGTTATTATTATATTGCCTATGTTCCAGGACATTGAGTCATTGAGGAATCCACTTAATGAACAGTGGATACTATATTGAAATGTCATGCAGACTGGGGATGTTTCCTTGTGAGGCTTCAGCACATTGTGTCCCTATGGGCTAAACTGTTGAAGATACAGCACATCGTGTCCCTATGGGCTAAACTGTTGAAGGTACAGCACATTGTGTCCCTATGGGCTAAACTGTTGAAGGTACAGCACATTGTGTCCCTATGGGCTAAACTGTTGAAGGTACAGCACATTGTGTCCCTATGGGCTAAACTGTTGAAAATACAGCACATTGTGTCCCTATGGGCTAAACTGTTGAAGATACAGCACATCGTGTCCCTATGGGCTAAACTGTTGAAGGTACAGCACATTGTGTCCCTATGGGCTAAACTGTTGAAGGTACAGCACATTGTGTCCCTATGGGCTAAACTGTTGAAGGTACAGCACATTGTGTCCCTATGGGCTAAACTGTTGAAGATACAGCACATTGTGTCCCTATGGGCTAAACTGTTGAAGGTACAGCACATTGTGTCCCTATGGGCTAAACTGTTAAGGCTAGATGGCCAGTCTAATATGCAATACGACACAATTCTTATTCATTCTCTTCCTCTTCCTACAATGCTGAATGTTTCTCCCATGGAGAACTTGGCCTACAGGCCATGATTCATTATTCTGAAGGTCTAGATTGTAGACTGATCTAGATTATAGACTGATCTAGACTGTAGACTGGTCTATGGGTTGAGTCACTGATGTGATCTTCCTGTCTGGTTTGACGTCCCCCCTTGGGTTGTGCCGTGGCGGAGATCTTTGTGGGCTATACTCGGCCTTGTCTCAGGATGGTAAGTTGGTGGCTGAAGATATCCCTCTAGTGGTGTGGGGGCTGTGCTTTGACAAAGTGAGTGGGGTTATATCCTTCCTGTTTGGCCCTGTCCGGGGGTGTCCTCGGATGGGGCCACAGTGTCTCCTGACCCCTCCTGTCTCAGCCTCCAATATTTATGCTGCAGTAGTTTATGTGTCGGGGGGCTAGGGTCAGTTTGTTATATCTGGAGTACTTCTCCTGTCCTATTCGGTGTCCTGTGTGAATTTAAGTGTGCTCTCTCTAATTCTCTCTCTTTTTCTCTCTTTCTTTCTCTCTCTCTGAGGACCTAAGCCCTAGGACCATGCCTCGGGACTACCTGGCTTGATGACTCCTTGTTGTCCCCAGGCCACCTGGTCATGCTGCTGCTCCAGTTTCAACTGCTCTGCATGCGGCTATGGGACCCTGACCTGTTCACCGGATGTGCTATCTGTCCCAGACGTGCTGTTTTCAACTCTCTAGAGACAGCAGGAGCAGTAGATATGCTCTAAATGATCGGCTATGAAAACTGACTACTGACATTTACTCCTGAGGTGCTGACCTGTTGCACCCTCTACAACCACTGTGATTATTATTATTTGACCATGCTGATCATTTATGAACATTTGAACATCTTGGCCATGTTCTGTTATAATCTCCACCCGGTACAGCCAGAAGAGGATTGGCCACCCCTCATAGCCTGGTTCCTCTCTAGGTTTCTTCCTATGTTTTGGCCTTTCTAGGGAGTTTTTCCTAGCCACCGTGCTTCTTTTACTTTTTCTTTTTATTTCACCTTTCATTTAACCAGGTTGGCAAGTCGAGAACAAGTTCTCATTTACAATTGCGACCTGGCCAAGATAAAGCAAAGCAGTTCGACACATACAACGACACAGAGTTACACATGGAGTAAAACAAACATACAGTCAATAATACAGTAGAAACAAGTCTATATACGATGTGAGCAAGTGAGGTGAGATAAGGGAGGTAAAGGCAAAAAAAAGGCCATGGTGGGAAAGTAAATTCAATATAGCAAGTAAAACACTGGAATGGTAGATTTGCAGTGGAAGAATGTGCAAAGTAGAAATACAAATAATGGGGTGCAAAGGAGCAAAATAAATAAATAAATAAATAAAATAAATACAGGAGGGAAAGAGGTAGTTGTTTGGGCTAAATTATAGGTGGGCTATGTACAGGTGCAGTAATCTGTGAGCTGCTCTGACAGCTGGTGCTTAAAGCTAGTGAGGGAGATAAGTGTTTCCAGTTTCAGAGATTTTTGTGGTTCGTTCCAGTCATTGGCAGCAGAGAACTGGAAGGAGAGGCAGCCAAAGAAAGATTTGGCTTTGGGGGTGACCAGAGAGATATACCTGCTGGAGCGCGTGCTACAGGTGGGTGATTCTGTGGTGACCAGTGAGCTGAGATAAGGGGGGACTTTACCTAGCTGGGTCTTGTAGATGACATGGAGCCAGTGGGTTTGGCGACGAGTATGAAGCGAGGGCGAGCCAACGAGAGCGTACAGGTCGCAATGGTGGGTAGTATATGGGACTTTGGTGACAAAACGGATGGCACTGTGATAGACTGCATCCAATTTGTTGAGTAGGGTATTGGATTTTGTAAATGACATCACCGAAGTCGAGGATTGGTAGGATGGTCAGTTTTACAAGGGTATGTTTGGCAGCACGAGTGAAGGATGCTTTGTTGTGAAATAGGAAGCCAATTCTAGATTTAACTTTGGATTGGAGATGTTTGATGTGGGTCTGGAAGGAGAGTTTACGGTCTAACCAGACACCTAGGTATTTGTAGTTGTTCACGTATTCTAAGTCAGAGCCGTCCAGAGTAGTGATGTTGGACAGGCGGGCAGGTGCAGGCAGCGATCGGTTGAAGAGCATGCATTTAGTTTTACTTGTATTTAAGAGCAATTGGAGGCCACGGAAGGAGAGTTGAATGGCATTGAAGCTTGCCTGGAGGGTTGTTAACACAGTGTCCAAAGAAGGGCCAGAAGTATACAGAATGGTGTCGTCTGCGTAGAGGTGGATCAGAGACTCACCAGCAGCAAGAGCGAAATTATTGATGTATACAGAGAAGAGAGTCGGTCCAAGAATTGAACCCTGTGGCACCCCCATAGAGACTGCCAGCGGTCCGGACAACAGACCCTCCGATTTGACACACTGAACTCTATCAGCGAAGTGGTTGGTGAACCAGGCGAGGCAATCATTTGAAAAACCAAGGCTGTCGAGTCTGCCGATGAGGATGTGGTGATTGACAGAGTCAAAGCCTTGGCCAGATCAATGAATACGGCACAGTAATGTTTCTTATCGATGGCAGTTAAGATATCGTTTAGGACCTTGAGCGTGGCTTAGGTGCACCCATGACCAGCTCTAAAACCAGATTGCATAGCAGAGAGGGTACAGTGAGATTAGAAATGGTCTGTAATCTGTTTGTTGACTTGGCTTTCAAAGCCCTTAGAAATTCAGGGTAGGATAGATTTAGGTCTCTAGCAGTTTGGGTCAAGAGTGTCCCCCCCCTTTGAAGAGGGGGATGACCGCAGCTGCTTTCCAATCTTTGGGAATCTCAGACGACACGAAAGAGAGGTTGAACAGGCTAGTAATAGGGGTGGCAACAATTTCGGCAGATCATTTTAGAAAGAAAGGGTCCAGATTTGTCTATCCCGGCTGATTTGTAGGGGTCCAGATTTTGCAGCTCTTTCAGAACATCAGCTGACTGGATTTGGGAGAAGGAGAAATGTGGAAGGCTTGGGCGAGTTGCTATGTGCAGTTGACCGGGGTAGCCAGGTGGAAAGCATGGCCAGCCGTAGAAAAATGCTTATTGAAATTCTCAATTATAGTGGATTTATCAGTGGTGACAGTGTTTCCTATCTTCAGTGCAGTGGGCAGCTGGGAGGAGATGCTCTTATTCTCCATGGACTTTACAGTGTTCCCAGAACTTTTTTTGAGTTTGTGTTGCAGGAAGCACATTTCTGCTTGAAAAAGCTAGCCTTGGCTTTTCTAACTGCCTGTGTATAATGGTTTCTAGCTTCCCTGAACAGCTGCATATCACGGGGGCTGTTCGATGCTAATGCAGAACGCCATAGGATGTTTTTGTGTTGGTTAAGGGCAGTCAGGTCTGGGGAGAACCAAGGGCTATATCTGTTCCTGGTTCTAAATTTCTTGAATGGGCCATGCTTATTTTAGAA
>NC_088419.1:1205844-1215844 GCF_034236695.1 Oncorhynchus nerka
CTCAGTCATGTTGACACTGGTCTACTACCAGGTCATGTGTCTTCTCAGTCATGTTGACACTGGTCTACTACCAGGTCATGTGTCTTCTCAGTCATGTTGACACTGGTCTACTACCAGGTCATGTGTCTTCTCAGTCATGTTGACACTGGTCTACTACCAGGTCATGTGTCTTCTCAGTCATGTTGACACTGGTCTACTACCAGGTCATGTGTCTTCTCAGTCATGTTGACACTGGTCTACTACCAGGTCATGTGTCTTCTCAGTCATGTTGACACTGGTCTACTACCAGGTCATGTGTCTTCTCAGTCATGTTGACACTGGTCTACTACCAGGTCATGTGTCTTCTCAGTCATGTTGACACTGGTCTACTACCAGGTCATGTGTCTTCTCAGTCATGTTGACACTGGTCTACTACCAGGTCATGTGTCTTCTCAGTCATGTTGACACTGGTCTACTACCAGGTCATGTGTCTTCTCAGTCATGTTGACACTGGTCTACTACCAGGTCATGTGTCTTCTCAGTCATGTTGACACTGGTCTACTACCAGGTCATGTGTCTTCTCAGTCATGTTGACACTGGTCCACTACCAGGTCATGTGTCTTCTCAGTCATGTTGACACTGGTCCACTACCAGGTCATGTGTCTTCTCAGTCATGTTGACACTGGTCTACTACCAGGTCATGTGTCTTCTCAGTCATGTTGACACTGGTCTACTACCAGGTCATGTGTCTTCTCAGTCATGTTGACACTGGTCTACTACCAGGTCATGTGTCTTCTCAGTCATGTTGACACTGGTCTACTACCAGGTCATGTGTCTTCTCAGTCATGTTGACACTGGTCTACTACCAGGTCATGTGTCTTCTCAGTCATGTTGACACTGGTCTACTACCAGGTCATGTGTCTTCTCAGTCATGTTGACACTGGTCCACTACCAGGTCATGTGTCTTCTCAGTCATGTTGACACTGGTCTACTACCAGGTCATGTGTCTTCTCAGTCATGTTGACACTGGTCCACTACCAGGTCATGTGTCTTCTCAGTCATGTTGACACTGGTCTACTACCAGGTCATGTGTCTTCTCAGTCATGTTGACACTGGTCTACTACCAGGTCATGTGTCTTCTCAGTCATGTTGACACTGGTCTACTACCAGGTCATGTGTCTTCTCAGTCATGTTGACACTGGTCTACTACCAGGTCATGTGTCTTCTCAGTCATGTTGACACTGGTCTACTACCAGGTCATGTGTCTTCTCAGTCATGTTGACACTGGTCCACTACCAGGTCATGTGTCTTCTCAGTCATGTTGACACTGGTCCACTACCAGGTCATGTGTCTTCTCAGTCATGTTGACACTGGTCCACTACCAGGTCATGTGTCTTCTCAGTCATGTTGACACTGGTCCACTACCAGGTCATGTGTCTTCTCAGTCATGTTGACACTGGTCTACTACCAGGTCATGTGTCTTCTCAGTCATGTTGACACTGGTCTACTACCAGGTCATGTGTCTTCTCAGTCATGTTGACACTGGTCCACTACCAGGTCATGTGTCTTCTCAGTCATGTTGACACTGGTCTACTACCAGGTCATGTGTCTTCTCAGTCATGTTGACACTGGTCTACTACCAGGTCATGTGTCTGGTCCACTACCAGGTCAGTCATGTTGACACTGGTCTACTACCAGGTCATGTGTCTTCTCAGTCATGTTGACACTGGTCCACTACCAGGTCATGTGTCTTCTCAGTCATGTTGACACTGGTCTACTACCAGGTCATGTGTCTTCTCAGTCATGTTGACACTGGTCTACTACCAGGTCATGTGTCTTCTCAGTCATGTTGACACTGGTCTACTACCAGGTCATGTGTCTCCTCAGTCATGTTGACACTGGTCTACTACCAGGTCATGTGTCTTCTCAGTCATGTTGACACTGGTCCACTACCAGGTCATGTGTCTTCTCAGTCATGTTGACACTGGTCCACTACCAGGTCATGTGTCTTCTCAGTCATGTTGACACTGGTCTACTACCAGGTCATGTGTCTTCTCAGTCATGTTGACACTGGTCCACTACCAGGTCATGTGTCTTCTCAGTCATGTTGACACTGGTCTACTACCAGGTCATGTGTCTTCTCAGTCATGTTGACACTGGTCCACTACCAGGTCATGTGTCTTCTCAGTCATGTTGACACTGGTCTACTACCAGGTCATGTGTCTTCTCAGTCATGTTGACACTGGTCCACTACCAGGTCATGTGTCTTCTCAGTCATGTTGACACTGGTCCACTACCAGGTCATGTGTCTTCTCAGTCATGTTGACACTGGTCTACTACCAGGTCATGTGTCTTCTCAGTCATGTTGACACTGGTCCACTACCAGGTCATGTGTCTTCTCAGTCATGTTGACACTGGTCTACTACCAGGTCATGTGTCTTCTCAGTCATGTTGACACTGGTCCACTACCAGGTCATGTGTCTTCTCAGTCATGTTGACACTGGTCCACTACCAGGTCATGTGTCTTCTCAGTCATGTTGACACTGGTCTACTACCAGGTCATGTGTCTTCTCAGTCATGTTGACACTGGTCTACTACCAGGTCATGTGTCTTCTCAGTCATGTTGACACTGGTCTACTACCAGGTCATGTGTCTTCTCAGTCATGTTGACACTGGTCTACTACCAGGTCATGTGTCTTCTCAGTCATGTTGACACTGGTCTACTACCAGGTCATGTGTCTTCTCAGTCATGTTGACACTGGTCTACTACCAGGTCATGTGTCTTCTCAGTCATGTTGACACTGGTCTACTACCAGGTCATGTGTCTTCTCAGTCATGTTGACACTGGTCTACTACCAGGTCATGTGTCTTCTCAGTCATGTTGACACTGGTCCACTACCAGGTCATGTGTCTTCTCAGTCATGTTGACACTGGTCCACTACCAGGTCATGTGTCTTCTCAGTCATGTTGACACTGGTCCACTACCAGGTCATGTGTCTTCTCAGTCATGTTGACACTGGTCTACTACCAGGTCATGTGTCTTCTCAGTCATGTTGACACTGGTCCACTACCAGGTCATGTGTCTTCTCAGTCATGTTGACACTGGTCTACTACCAGGTCATGTGTCTTCTCAGTCATGTTGACACTGGTCCACTACCAGGTCATGTGTCTTCTCAGTCATGTTGACACTGGTCTACTACCAGGTCATGTGTCTTCTCAGTCATGTTGACACTGGTCCACTACCAGGTCATGTGTCTTCTCTGTCATGTTGACACTGGTCCACTACCAGGTCATGTGTCTTCTCAGTCATGTTGACACTGGTCTACTACCAGGTCATGTGTCTTCTCAGTCATGTTGACACTGGTCCACTACCAGGTCATGTGTCTTCTCAGTCATGTTGACACTGGTCTACTACCAGGTCATGTGTCTTCTCAGTCATGTTGACACTGGTCCACTACCAGGTCATGTGTCTTCTCAGTCATGTTGACACTGGTCCACTACCAGGTCATGTGTCTTCTCAGTCATGTTGACACTGGTCTACTACCAGGTCATGTGTCTTCTCAGTCATGTTGACACTGGTCTACTACCAGGTCATGTGTCTTCTCAGTCATGTTGACACTGGTCTACTACCAGGTCATCAGTCATGTTGACACTGGTCTACTACCAGGTCATGTGTCTTTCAGTCATGTTGACACTGGTCCACTACCAGGTCATGTGTCTTCTCAGTCATGTTGACACTGGTCTACTACCAGGTCATGTGTCTTCTCAGTCATGTTGACACTGGTCACTACCAGGTCATGTGTCTTCTCAGTCATGTTGACACTGGTCCACTACCAGGTCATGTGTCTTCTCAGTCATGTTGACACTGGTCCACTACCAGGTCATGTGTCTTCTCAGTCATGTTGACACTGGTCCACTACCAGGTCATGTGTCTTCTCAGTCATGTTGACACTGGTCTACTACCAGGTCATGTGTCTTCTCAGTCATGTTGACACATGACCACTACCAGGTCATGTGTTTCCTCAGTCAGGTTGAGACTGGTCTACTACCAGGTCATGTGTCTTCTCAGTCATGTTGACACTGGTCTACTACCAGGTCATGTGTCTCCTCAGTCATGTTGACACTGGTCCACTACCAGGTCATGTGTTGTCTCAGTCATGTTGACACTGGTCTACTACCAGGTCATGTGTCTTCTCAGTCATGTTGACACTGGTCTACTACCAGGTCATGTGTCTTCTCAGTCATGTTGACACTGGTCCACTACCAGGTCATGTGTCTTTCAGTCATGTTGACACTGGTCCACTACCAGGTCATGTGTCTTCTCAGTCATGTTGACACTGGTGTACTACCAGGTCATGTGTCTTCTCAGTCATGTTGACACTGGTCTACTACCAGGTCATGTGTCTTCTCAGTCATGTTGACATGGACCACCCAGGTCATGTGTGTTTCCTCAGTCATGTTGAGACTGGTCTACTACCAGGTCATGTGTCTTCTCAGTCATGTTGACACTGGTCCACTCCAGGTCATGTGTTGTCTCAGTCATGTTGACACTGGTCTACTACCAGGTCATGTGTCAGTCATGTTGACACTGGTCTACTACCAGGTCATGTGTCTTCTCAGTCATGTTGACACTGGTACTACCAGGTCATGTGTCTTCTCAGTCATGTTGACACTGGTCCACTACCAGGTCATGTGTCTTCTCAGTCATGTTGACACTGGTCCACTACCAGGTCATGTGTCTTCTCAGTCATGTTGACACTGGTCTACTACCAGGTCATGTGTCTTCTCAGTCATGTTGACACATGACCACTACCAGGTCATGTGTTTCCTCAGTCAGGTTGAGACTGGTCTACTACCAGGTCATGTGTCTTCTCAGTCATGTTGACACTGGTCTACTACCAGGTCATGTGTCTCCTCAGTCATGTTGACACTGGTCCACTACCAGGTCATGTGTTGTCTCAGTCATGTTGACACTGGTCTACTACCAGGTCATGTGTCTTCTCAGTCATGTTGACACTGGTCTACTACCAGGTCATGTGTCTTCTCAGTCATGTTGACACTGGTCTACTACCAGGTCATGTGTCTTCTCAGTCATGTTGACACTGGTCCACTACCAGGTCATGTGTCTTCTCAGTCATGTTGACACTGGTCTACTACCAGGTCATGTGTCTTCTCAGTCATGTTGACACTGGTCTACTACCAGGTCATGTGTCTTCTCAGTCATGTTGACACTGGTCTACTACCAGGTCATGTGTCTTCTCAGTCATGTTGACACTGGTCTACTACCATTGCTTTAATGTATTGTTGTTCTCATTGATATTGTTGTAGTTGTTGTTAATGGTAATCCCATGTTGTAGTTGTTGTTAATGGTAATCCCATGTTGTAGTTGTTGTTAATGGTAATCCCATGTTGTAGTTGTTGTTAATGGTAATCCCATTACTACTATTATTATTGCTGTTGGTCCCACCATTGTTTATATATAAATATATTTTATATACAGTATAAATATATATATTTTTTTTATTTATATTTTTCGATATGTATACTTTGACAATGTAAGTAATAATGAACTTGCCATGTCAATAAAGTCAATTGAATTTAATTGAGAGAGAGAGAGAGAGAGAGAGAGATTGAGAGATTGAGAGATTGAGAGATTGAGAGCGAGAGAGCGAGTGGGAGAAAGAAAGAGAGAGAGAGAGAGATGGGGAGAGAGAGAGAGCAAGTGGGAGAAAGAAAGAGAGAGAGAGAGAGAGATGGGGAGAGAGAGAGAGATGGGGAGAGAGAGAGCAAGCCCCTGTGAGTTCTGTGACCTCAGCTGCTCTGATTAAGTGTGTTAGTAAAACACTGCCTCCATGTAAAACTAGCCCTGAGGTGCTGTGGCCACCTGCACTCCCTCTTTCTCTTGGATCGCTCCCTCTTTCTCTTTCTCTCCAACCTCCTCCCCTCTTTCTCTCAATCTGCTCCTTTCATCCCATACTGGGGGGTTGGAAGTGAGGGGGGTGACTTGGTGGGGCTAGCGGCAAATTGAAATTCCATAGCCCAAACCTCCTCATATAAACACCACCACACACACACACACACACACATATTTGAGTCCAGTTAAAAGTCAGATTTAAACACACCCTAACCCAACGCACACATACCCCGATGGTGATGGTTTAAAACGGGTCCTATCCAAACAGGAAGCTGACCTTTGACCCGGCAGCAGTAAGGCCAGAGCAGTGGAGATTTCATTAGTCAGCTAACACAGCCTAATTATCCGCTTCAGCACACCTGTAAAACTTTACTGTGTGTCAATCTGAAACTCTCCCCACGGTCACACACACACACACACACACACTGCTGCATCTGAAACTCTCCCCACGGTCTCACACACACACACACTGCTACATCTGAAACTCTCCCCACGGTCACACACACACACACACTGCTGTATCTGAAACTCTCCCCACGGTCACACACACACACTGCTGTATCTGAAACTCTTACGGTCACACACACACACACACACTGCTGCATTATTCCCCACGGTCTCACACACACACTGCTTAATGGTAATCCCACGGTCAAACACACACACACTGCTGTATTGAAACTTCCCCACGGTCTCACACACACACACACACACACATCTGAAACTCTCCCACGGTCTCACACACATCTGAAACTAGTCTACTGCTATTGAAACTCTCCCCACGGTCACACACACACACACACACTGCTGTATCTGAAATCCCACGGTCTCACACACTGCTGCATCTGAAACTCTATTATTGTATCTGAAACTCTCCCCACGGTCACACACACACACACACACTGCTGTATCTGAAACTCTCCCCACGGTCTCACACACACACACACACACTGCTACATCTGAAACTCACCCCACGGTCTACTGCTGTATCTGAAACTCACCCCACGGTCTCACACACACACACACTGCTGTATCTGAAACTCTCCCCACGGTCACACACACACACACACACACACACTCACATTAATCCACTCGAGGTAGGACCCACACACACACACTCACATTAATCCACTCAAGGTAGGACCCACACACCACACACACACACTCACATTAATCCACTCAAGGTAGGACCCACACACACACACACACACACTGCTGCATCTGAAACTCTCCCCACGGTCACACACACACACTGCTGTATCTGTAACTCTCCCCACGGTCTCACACACACACACACTGCTGTATCTGAAACTCACCCCACGGTCTCACACACACACACACTGCTGTATCTGTAACTCTCCCCACGGTCTCACACACACACACACACACACACACACACACACATCTGAAACTCTCCCCACGGTCTCACACACACACACACTGCTGTATCTGAAACTCTCCCCACAGTCACACACACACACACACTGCTGCATCTGAGACTCTCCCCACGGTCACACACACACACACACACTGCTGTATCTGTAACTCACCCCACGGTCTCACACACACACACACTGCTGCATCTGTAACTCACCCACACGGTCTCACACACACACACACACACACACACACACTGCTGTATCTGAAACTCTCCCCACGGTCTCACACACACACACTGCTGTATCTGTAACTCACCCCACGGTCTCACACACACACACACACTGCTGCATCTGTAACTCTCCCCACGGTCACACACACACACACACACTGCTGTATCTGAAACTCTCCCCACGGTCTCACACACACACACACACACACATCTGAAACTCTCCCCACGGTCTCACACACACACACACACACACATCTGAAACTCTCCCCACGGTCTCACACACACACTGCTGCATCTGAAACTCTCCCCACGGTCACACACACACACACACACTGCTGTATCTGAAACTCTCCCCACGGTCTCACACACACACACACACACTGCTGCATCTGAAACTCTCCCCACGGTCTCACACACACACACACACTGCTGTATCTGAAACTCTCCCCACGGTCACACACACACACACACACTGCTGTATCTGAAACTCTCCCCACGGTCTCACACACACACACACACACTGCTACATCTGAAACTCACCCCACGGTCTCACACACACACACACAATCTGAAACTTCCACGGTCTCACAGCCCAAACACTGCCATCTGAAACTCTCCCCACGGTCTAAACACACACCTGTATCTGTAACTCTCCCCACACACACACACACACACTGCTGTATTTGAAAGTCCAGTCTCACACACACACACACTGCTGCATTTCAAACACACACACACACACACACACTGCTACATCTGAAACTCTCCCCATGGTCTGATGCTGTATCTGAAACTCACCCCACGGTCCACATCACACACACACATACATCTGAAACTCTGACCCCACGGTCTCACACACACACACACTGCTGCTGTATCTGTAACTCACCCCACGGTCTCACACACACACACACATACTGCTGATCTGAAACTCACCCCACGGTCACACACACACACACACACTGCTGTATCTGTAACTCTCCCCACGGTCTCACACACACACACACACTGCTGCATCTGTAACTCTCCCCACGGTCTCACAACACACCCACACTGCTGCATCTGTAACTCACTGCTGTATCTGAAACTCTCCCCACACACACACACACACTGAAACTCTGTCTCACACACACACTGCTGTATCTGAAACTCTCCCCACGGTCTCACACACACACACACACACACACACATCTGAAACTCTCCCCACGGTCTCACACACACACACACACACACACACACACACACACACACACACATCTGAAACTCTCCCCACGGTCTCACACACACACACACACACTGCTGTATCTGAAACTCACCCCACGGTCTCACACACACACACACTGCTGTATCTGAAACTCTCCCCACGGTCTCACACACACACACACTGCTGCATCTGTAACTCTCCCCACGGTCTCACACACACACACACACACTGCACACACACATCTGAAACTCTCCCCACGGTCTCACACACACACACACTGCTGTATCTGAAACTCACCCCACGGTCTCACACACACACACACTGCTGTATCTGTAACTCTCCCCACGGTCTCACACACACACACACACACACACACACATCTGTAACTCTCCCCACGGTCTCACACACACACACACTGCTGTATCTGTAACTCTCCCCACGGTCTCACACACACACACACACACTGCTGCATCTGTAACTCACCCCACGGTCTCACACACACACACACTGCATCTGTAACTCACACACACTGCTGTATCTGTAACTCTCCCCACGGTCTCACACACATCTGAAACTCTCCCCACGGTCTCACACACACACACACACACACACTGCTGTATCTGAAACTCTCCCCACGGTCTCACACACACACACACACACTGCTACATCTGAAACTCACCCCACGGTCTCACACACACACACACACACTGCTGTATCTGAAACTCTCCCCACGGTCTCACACACACACACACACACTGCTGCATCTGAAACTCTCCCCACGGTCTCACACACACACACACTGCTGTATCTGTAACTCTCCCCACGGTCACACACACACACACACACTGCTGTATCTGAAACTCTCCCCACGGTCTCACACACACACACACTGCTGCATCTGAAACTCACCCCACGGTCACACACACACACACACACACACACTGCTACATCTGAAACTCTCCCCACGGTCTCACACACACACTGCTGTATCTGAAACTCACCCCACGGTCACACACACACACACACACACACACATACATCTGAAACTCTCCCCACGGTCTCACACACACACACACTGCTGCTGTATCTGTAACTCACCCCACGGTCTCACACACACACACACACTGCTGTATCTGAAACTCACCCCACGGTCACACACACACACACACACACTGCTGTATCTGTAACTCTCCCCACGGTCTCACACACACACACACACACTGCTGCATCTGTAACTCTCCCCACGGTCTCACACACACACACACACACTGCTGCATCTGTAACTCACCCCACG
>NC_088419.1:1218344-1239847 GCF_034236695.1 Oncorhynchus nerka
TTCCTATAGGAATGTTCCATCATGATAGCCCCAAAACACATTTCCTATAGGAATGTTCCATCATGATAGCCCCAAAACACATTTCCTATAGGAATGTTCCATCATGATAGCCCCAAAACACATTTCTACCAGAAATGCTTCATTTCCTGGGGACATATAAGATCATAAACAACAGTTTTGCATAAATTCACACTTCAACTGCTTCACCCCCGGGATAATTCTTCACTTTGGTTATTCCCATCAACCAATACATGTTCCTGGATGACTGGCAGACTAATGAGTTTCATGCCTAATGAACACCAGCACTTCAACACTTCAGCAGAGCTCTGGACCCTGATAAATCGGCAGGACACTGGTAAACCAAAGGGCACACTTATACTAATCAGTAGGGAAAAGGTGTGAGTAATGAAAGTTCCAGAGAGATCCGTGACAGAGCCAAGGTTTTTCCCAAAATATCGGATAAGGAAAATTCAAAGACCTTTTTTTTTCTTTGAATTTTACCCCCCTTTTTCTCCGCAATTTTCGTGGTATCCAATCGTTAGTAGTTACTATCTTGTCTCATCGCTACAACTCCCGAACGGGTTCGGGAGAGACGATGGTCGAGAGTCATGCGTTCTCCGATACACAACCCAACTGAGCCGCACTGCTTCTTAACACAGCGCGCATCCAACCCGGCAGCCAGCCGCACCAATGTGTCGGAGGAAACACCGTGCACTTAGTGACCTTGGTTAGCGCGCACTGCGCCCAGCACAGGAGTCGCTAGTGCGCGATGAGACAAGGATATCCCTACCGGCCAAACCCTCCCTAACCCAGACCATGTTAGGCTAATTTTGCGTGGTCCCATGGACGGTCATTCCTTATATAATTTATATAATATTTGTTTAATTGTTTTATTTTATTTATTTAATGTTTATTTCACTTTTATTTAACCAGGTAGGCCGGTTGAGAACAAGCTCTCATTTACAACTGTGACCTGGCCAAGATAAAGCAAAGCAGTGAGACACAGACAACACAGAGTTACACATAAACAAATGTACAGTCAAATAACACAATAGAAAAGAAAAATAGAAAAATCTATGCACAGTGTCTGCAAATGTAGAAGAGTAGAAAGGCAATGAATAGGCCCTAAAGGTGAAAAAATACAATGTAGCATTAATACTGGAATAACAGATGTGCAGATGATGATGTGCAAGTAGAGATACTGCGGAGCAAAAGGGCAAGTAATAATACGGGGATGAGGTAGTTGGGTGGGCTATTTACAGATGGGCTGTGTACAGGTGCAAGGATCGGTAAGCTGCTCTGACAGCTGATGCTTAAAGTTAGAGAGGGAGATATAAGACTCCAGCTTCAGTGATTTTTGTAATTCCTTCCAGACATTGGCAGCAGAGAACTGGAAGGAAAGGCGGCCAAATGAAGTGTTGGCTTTGGGGGTGACCAGTGCAATGTACCTGCTGGAGCACATGCTACGGGTGGATGTTGCTATGGTGACCATTGAGTTGAGATAAGGTGGGGATTTACCTAGAAAAGGCTTATAGATGACTTGGAGCCAGTGGGTTGGCTGGCCCCTATGTAGTGAGGGCCAGACAACGAGAGCATAGAGGTCGCAATGGTGGGTAGTATATGGGGCTTTGGTGACAAAACAGATGGCACTGTCATAGACTACATCCAGTTTGCTGAGTAGAGTGTTGGGGGCCATTTTGTAAATGACATCGCTGAAGTAACGGATAGGTAGGACAGTCTGTTTTACGAGGGTATGTTTCATGGCATGAGTGAAGCAGGCTTTGTTGCGAAAGTCTGGAAGGAGAGTTTACAGTCTAACCAGACACCTAGGTATTTGTAGTTGTCCACATATTCTATGTCAGAACCGTAGTAATGCCAGTTGGACGGGAGGGTGCAGGCAGCAATCGGTTGAAGAGCATGCATTTAGTTTTATTAGCATTTAAAAGTAGTTGGAGGCCACGGAAGGAGTGTTGTATGGCGTTGAAGCTCGTTTGGAGGTTTGTTAGCACAGGGTCCAAAGATGGGCCAGATGTATACAGAATGGTGTCGTCTGCATAGAGGTGGATCAGAGAATCACAAGAAGCAAGAGAGACATCATTAATTTTTACAGAGAAAAGAGTCGGCCAGAGTTTGAGCCCTGTGGCACCCCCATAGAGACTCCCAGAGGTCCGAACAACAGGCCCTCTGATTTGACACACTGAACTCTATCTGAGAAGTAGTTGGTGAACCAGGTGAGTCAGTCTTTTGAGAAGCCACGGCTATTGAGTCTCCCGATAAGAATGCGGTGATTGACAGAGTCGAAAGCCTTAGCAGGGTCGATGAAGACGGCTGCACAAACTAAAGACTTTAAGTCTGGGAACACTCCAGGGCTGGATGTCATACCAGTGGAGGTATACCAAACTAAAGACTTTAAGTCCGGGAACACTCCAGGGCTGGATGTCATACCAGTGGAGGTATACCAAACTAAAGACTTTAAGTCCGGGAACACTCCAGGGCTGGATGTCATACCAGTGGAGGTAGACCAAACTAAAGACTTTAAGTCTGGGAACACTCCAGGGCTGGATGTCATACCAGTGGAGGTAGACCAAACCTCGTTTGATATACTCAGAGGACAGTTATTAGCATATTTGAACCACTCCTATTTAAATGGCAGATTATCAGACAGTCAACAAGAAGGTCTGATTTCCTTATTACTGAAACAGGATCCACGTGGTATATATAAAGATACAGTCCATTTAAAAAAATGGAGGCCCCTTTACACTTCAGTGTTGTGATGCAAAAATTGGAGCAAAATGCTTAGAGCATATAATTAAAAAGGTTGAATATTATTCATCCTAATCAGACAGGTTTTTACATGGAGAGTATAAGACAAGTACTGGAAACAATAGAATACTATGAAAAATCTGGGAAACCAGGCCTAGTATTCATAGCTGACTTTGAAAAGGCCTTTGATGAAGTAGGACTGGAGTTTATATATAAATGCCTGGAGTATAACAGTTTTGGAGAATATTTTATAAAATTAGTTAAAGTAATGTATAGAAACCCTAGGTGTAAAATAGTAAATAATGGCTACATCTCAGAATGTTTTAAACTGTAAAGAGGATTAAAACAAGGTTGTCCTCTAACGGCATATCTATTTATTATTGCCATTGAAATGTTAGCTGTTAAAATTAGATCAATATTATGGGATTAGAAATCCGTGTCTTAAAAACTAAGGTGTCATTGTACGCTGATGATTCATGTTTTCTTTTAAAACCACAATTAGAATCTCTCCACGGCCTCATAGAGGACTTAGATACCTTTGCTATCCTCCCTGGATTAAAGCCAAATTATGATAATACGTATTGGATCACAAAAACATGCAACTTTTAGTTCACTGTGTAGTTTACCAATTAAATGGTCTGATGGGGATGTGGACACACTCAGTATACAAATCCCAAAAGAAAGAAATGATCTCACTACATTTTAATAGAAAGTTAGCAAAAATAGATACAATCTTATTACCATAGAAAGAAAAGTACCTGTCTATTTGTGGAAAAAACACCCTGATTAACTCTTCAGTCATGTCCCAGTTTACCCTGATTAACTCTTTAGTCATATCCCAGTTTACCCTGATTAACTCTTTAGTCATATCCCAGTTTACCCCGATGAACTCTTTAGTCGTATCCCAGTTTACCCCGATGAACTGTTTAGTCATATCCCAGTTTACCCTGATTAACTCTTTAGTCATATCCCAGTTTACCCCGATGAACTGTTTAGTCATATCCTAGTTTACCCTGATTAACTCTTTAGTCATATCCCAGTTTACCATGATTACTCTTTAGTCATATCCCAGTTTACCCTGATTAACTCTTTAGTCATATCCCAGTTTACCCTGATTAACTCTTTAGTCATATCCCAGTTTACCCTGATTAACTCTTTAGTCATATCCCAGTTTACCCTGATTACTCTTTAGTCATATCCCAGTTTACCCCGATGAACTGTTTAGTCATATCCCAGTTTACCCTGATTAACTCTTTAGTCATATCCCAGTTCATCTATTTGCTTATGGCCTTGCCTACACGTAGCGACCTGCTTTTTAAATTGTATGAGAGAAAAATATTTCATTTTATTTGGAATGGCAAGTCAGACAAAATGACCTTACCTTCATTATAGACTAAAATGGTGATAAATAAAAGAATATGCCAGTTTCATTTAAGGACCAAAAAATGGCCAGCTCTGCCATATAGATTGGAAAGTAGTTGGGAAGAGATTTCCAATGTACCGACTCTATGGCTGTAAGGGTTGGTGCTGGGAGACGAGAAGCTGGGAGTGAACATTTAATGGATAATAGAAAAGAAACAAGCAAGGACAGCGTGTGGACAGGGGGAAAGTAAAGACATCAAGGCTGACACGGGGAACAAACTGAGGAGCAGACCAATATAGAGTTGCAATCAACAAAATAAAGGAGTCCAGGTGAGTCCAATGAGCGCTGATGCGCATAATGATGGCCACGAGCACCATGGACGGGAAACTGGAGCAGCAGAGACAATGGTACATGGTTTATGAACTGATACTCAAATCCACGCCGGATTCAAAACTTTCCATTTAAATTATTATACAATGTTTTTGCAACCAATAGAATATTATATATATGGGGGATACACCCACCCCAGCTCTGCAAATTTTGCTACGAAGAGACCGAGTCATTAGATTATTTATTTTGGTACTGTCCACATCTAGCTTGTCTTTGGTCAGGTCCAGGAATGGCTGAAGAATTGCAACATTTACCTGGAGCTACCCCTGCAGATACCACTACCAGGTGATCTGAAAAGTCGTAGTCAATTGATCAATAATATAATAATACTTTTAGCAATAGATGGGAGAGGTTGAGGGTAGAGGAAGGACATCAGTAATAGATGGGAGAGGTTGAGGGTAGAGGAAGGACATCAGTAATAGATGGGAGAGGTTGAGGGTAGAGGAAGGACATCAGTAATAGATGGGAGAGGTTGAGGGTAGAGGAAGGACATCAGTAATAGATGGGAGAGGTTGAGGGCAGAGGAAGGACATCAGTAATAGATGGGAGAGGTTGAGGGTAGAGGAAGGACATCAGTAATAGATGGGAGAGGTTGAGGAGAGGGTTGGGAGAGGGAGTGCAGAGGAAGGACATCAGTAATAGATGGGAGAGGTTGAGTGCAGAGGAAGGACATCAGTAATAGATGGGAGAGGTTGAGTGCAGAGGAAGGACATCAGAAATAGATTAGGTTGAGGGAGAGGAAGGACATCAGAAATAGGTAGGTAGGGTTAGGGGAGGGGCGGGAGGGTTAGGGGAGGGGTTAGGGAGGGGTGGTAGGGTTAGGGGAGGGGTGGTAGGGTAGGGTTAGGGAGGGGTGGTAGGGTTAGGGGAGGGGCGGTAGGGTTAGGGGAGGGGTGGGAGGGTTAGGGAGGGGTGGTAGGGTTAGGGGAGGGGTGGTAGGGTAGGGTTAGGGGAGGGGTGGGAGGGTTAGGGGAGGGGTGGTAGGGTTAGGGAGGGGCGGTAGGGTTAGGGGAGGGGCGGAAGGGTTAGGGGAGGGGCGGGAGGGTTAGGGGAGGGGTGGTAGGGTAGGGTTAGGGGAGGGGCGGGAGTGTTAGGGGAGGGGCGGTAGGGTTAGGGGAGGGGCGGGAGGGTTAGGGAGGGGTGGTAGGGTTAGGGAGGGGTGGTAGGGTAGGGTTAGGGAGGGGCGGGAGGGTTAGGGAGGGGTGGTAGGGTAGGGTTAGGGAGGGGCGGGAGGGTTAGGGGAGGGGTGGTAGGGTTAGGGAGGGGAGGGGTGGTAGGGTAGGGTTAGGGGAGGGGTGGTAGGGTTAGGGGAGGGGCGGGAGGGTTAGGGAGGGGCGGGAGGGTTAGGGAGGGGTGGGAGGGTTAGGGAGGGGCGGTAGGGTTAGGGAGGGGGTTAGGGGTGGGGTGGGAGGGTTAGGGAGGGGCGGGAGGGTTAGGGGAGGGGCGGTAGGGTTAGGGAGGGGGTTAGGGGTGGGGTGGTAGGGTTAGGGGAGGGGCGGTAGGGTTAGGGGAGGGGGTAGGGGTGGGGTGGTAGGGTTAGGGGAGGGCGGTAGGGTTAGGGAGGGGGTTAGGGGTGGGGTGGTAGGGTTAGGGAGGGGCGGGAGGGTTAGGGAGGGGCGGTAGGGTTAGGGGGCGGTAGGGTTAGGGGAGGGGCGGTAGGGTTAGGGCGGTAGGGTTAGGGGAGGGGTGGGAGGGTAGGGTAGGGTTAGGGGCGGTAGGGTTAGGGAGGGGGTTAGGGGAGGGGTGGGAGGGTTAGGGCAGGGGTGGTAGGGTTAGGGGAGGGGGTTAGGGGAGGGGGTTAGGGGAGGAGGGTTAGGGGAGGGGGTTAGGGCAGGGGTGGTAGAACACCTACTCATTCCAGGGTTTGTCTTTATTTTTACTGTGTTCTACATTGTAGAATAATAGTGAAGACATCAAAACTATGAAATAACACACATGGAATCATGTAGTAACCAAAAAAGTGTGAAACAAATCAAAATATATTTTATATTTGAGATTCTTCAAAGTAGAAACTCGTTGCCTTCTTCAACCGTGAGTACAAGTAATTCCAGCTGAGCTAATCTGTTTGTGTTAATGCCATTCAACTGACTTGTGTCTTCCGCATTAAACCCAAAGAACATGCATTTCTTAGTACGTACATAAAACAAAGGGCACTGTGCTTCTGAGAATCTGTGGTCTAATTTGCTCCGTTCAGCACTAAAAGCTGATTTGACCCTACAAAGACCTAATATTGCTGTATGCCAGAGTAGAGGTTAATTTGGTGAAGAGAGTTCAGCATGCTGACAGATTCTGCTGTGTGTGTGTGTGTGTGTGTGTGTGTGTGTGTGTTTTCTCTCTGGGGTCTATAATTGAATATAGAAGTTGGAAATCCTTCATCAGGTCGAGTCAGTTTCAGGACAATCTGAGACCATTTAGCCATAACACTGACCTCACCACTACCCTGTGCTCTGAGGTGTGTGTGTGTGTGTGTGTGTGTGTGTGTGTGTGTGTGTGTGTGTACGTGTGTGTGTGTCCTAAGACCATCCCTCATAGTAAAAAAAAGACACTACAGATAGCATGAAGTGGAGAGAGGAGAGGAGAGGAGAGGAGAGGAGAGGAGGGGAGAGGAGAGGAGAGGAGTGGAGAGGAGAGGAGAGGAGAGGAGAGGAGAGGAGGGGAGAGGAGGGGAGAGGAGAGGAGAGGAGAGGAGAGGAGAGGAGAGGAGAGGAGAGAGAGGAGAGGAGATCACAATGGAAGCCTTGTTTTAAACACATTTCCATACCTTTAAAGTTTCCTTCCTTTAGGAATACGATCTGGTTTAAAATAGACAGATTATTACAAGGAGAGGGAGAGAGAGGGAAAAGGGGGAATAGTGATGTTTTTGGAGGTTTCAGAGAATTTCTCACCATTTTCTAGCAAGACCGGAAAAACCCACATCCTGCCCCGGAAAGGGGGGGCTCACACACACACACACACACACACACACACACACACACACACACACACACACACACACACTTTGGTTGGGCGATGTCTGTGTCTGCGTGTGTCTGTGTGTCACACAAATATTATGGAGCAGTGACAGTCTGAGTAACGGGCCATCTTATAGTAGACCGTTAGGTTTCACACCCAGGGTATAGAGGGTTTACACAGTCAGTCTGATGAGTAACGGGCCATCTTACACATTTTGTTGTGTTACAGACTGAATTTAAAATGAATAAATTGTAGATTTTGTTGTCACTGGTATCAACTCAATAAAAAAGTTGAATTATGGTTTTAGACATTTTTACCAATGTATTATTAATGAAAAGCTGAAATGTCTTGAGTAAATAAGTATTCAACCCCTTAGTTATGTCAAGTTTAAACAAGTTAAGCAGTAAAAATGTCCTTAACAAGTCACAATAATAATTGCATGGACACACTCTGTGTGCAATATCAGTGTTTAACATGACACCCCTTCAAATTAGTGGATTTGGTTATTTCAGCCACACCCATTGCTGTATAAAATTGAGCACAAAGCCATGCGATCTCCATAGACAAACATTGGCAGTAGAACGGCCCGGACTGAAGAGCTCAGTGACTTTCAACGTGTCACCATCATAGGGTGCCACCTTTCCAACAAGTCAGTTCTGAAGTGGTAGGAGCAACAACGGCTCAGCTGTGAAGTGGTAGGCCACATCAGCTCACAGAACGGGACCGCTGAGTGCTGTAGCACGTAGCACGTACAAATCATCTGTCCTCGTTTGCAACACTCACTACTGAGTTCCAAACTGCCTCTGGAAGCAACATCAGCACAATAACAGTTTGTCAGGAGCTTCATGAAATGGGTTTCCATGGCCGAGAAGCCGCACACAAGCCTAAGATCACCATGCACAATGCCAAGCATCGTCTGGAGTGGTGTAAAGCTCCCCGCCATTGGACTCTGGAGCAGTGGAAACGCGTTCTCTGGAGTGATGAATCACACCAACTGGTGTAATCCTGGAGACAGGTGGACTCTTTTTGAATCTGTCTGCATATTTGCAATCAAACGCCAGAATTTTCTCCATCTCCTTAGCTATGATTCTCTGTTTCCCAAAAGCATTCCACAGATTTCAAAACTCGGTCAACTGTTGTTTGCCATTTTCTTTCCTCATCACTGTCATCAAAGACTTTACAATGTCTGGTTCAATTAAAATGTTCCTCATTGTCTGTTTCATTTTCTGAGTTAGAGAGAGTCAGCATTGCACGATCATCCTCCAGTAGTGCACTTGATTTGCTCTCTGGACCTGAAGGTGCACTTGATTTGCTCTCTGGACCTGAAGGTGCACTTGATATGCTCTCTGGACCTGAAGGTGCACTTGATTTGCTCTCTGGACCTGAAGGTGCACTTGATTTGCTCTCTGGACCTGAAGGTGCACTTGATTTGCTCTCTGTGCCTGTAGGTGCACTTGATATGCTCTCTGGACCTGAAGGTGCACTTGATATGCTCTCTGGACCTGAAGGTGCACTTGATATGCTCTCTGGACCTGAAGGTGCACTTGATATGCTCTCTGGACCTGAAGGTGCACTTGATATGCTCTCTGGACCTGAAGGTGCACTTGATTTGCTCTCTGGACCTGAAGGTGCACTTGATTTGCTCTCTGGGCCTGTAGGTGCACTTGATTTGCTCTCTGGGCCTGTAGGTGCACTTGATATGCTCTCTGGACCTGAAGGTGCACTTGATATGCTCTCTGGACCTGAAGGTGCACTTGATATGCTCTCTGGACCTGAAGGTGCACTTGATATGCTCTCTGGGCCTGTAGGTGCACTTGATTTGCTCTCTGTGCCTGTAGATGCACTTGATCTGCTGGGAAGGCAACGTGTTCCCATTTTGAACCATTTCACATATCTGAAGGTATAATTCTGCCCTCCCAGCAGATCAAGTGCACCTACAGTTCACCGTGTCTGCACAGGTTCCTCAAGCCATAGACTGTAAAAAAAGAAGAAGCCTCGTACACAACAGCAAAGTTGATATTGTGAGATTTTAAAACTTTTAGAACCATGACTAGAGAGAGAATCCAGCAAAGAGCTGCTTTTATTCAATTCAAATCAAATTGTATTAGTCACATGTGCCGAATACAACAGGTGTAGACCTTACAGTGAAATGCTGACTTACAAGCCCCTAACCAAAAATGCAGTTTCAAAAAATACGAAGAAGAATAAGAGATAAAAGTGACAAGTAATTAAAGAGCAGCAAACAAAATAACAATTGTGAGGCTATGTACAGGGTGTTACGGTACAGAGTCAATGTGGAGGCTATATACAGGGTGTTACGGTACAGAGTCAATGTGGAGGCTATGTACAGGGTGTTACGGTACAGAGTCAATGTGGAGGCTATATACAGGTACCATACAGAGTCAATGTGGAGACTATATACAGGGTGTTACGGTACAGAGTCAATGTGGAGGCTATATACAGGGTATTACGGTACAGAGTCAATGTGGAGGCTATATACAGGTACCATACAGAGTCAATGTGGAGACTATATACAGGGTGTTACGGTACAGAGTCAATGTGGAGGCTATATACAGGGTGTTACGGTACAGAGTAAATGTGGAGGCTATATACAGGGTGTTACGGTACAGAGTCAATGTGGAGGCTATATACAGGGTGTTGCGGTACAGAGTCAATGTGGAGGCTATATACAGGGTGTTACGGTACAGAGTCAATGTGGAGGCTATATACAGGGTGTTACGGTACAGAGTCAATGTGGAGGCTATATACAGGGTGTTACGGTACAGAGTCAATGTGGAGGCTATATACAGGGTATTACGGTACAGAGTCAATGTGGAGGCTATATACAGGGTATTACTGTACAGAGTAAATGTGGAGGCTATATACAGGGTGTTACGGTACAGAGTCAATGTGGAGGCTATATACAGGGTGTTACGGTACAGAGTCAATGTGGAGGCTATATACAGGGTGTTACGGTACAGAGTCAATGTGGAGGCTATATACAGGGTGTTACGGTACAGAGTCAATGTGGAGGCTATATACAGGGTGTTACGGTACAGAGTCAATGTGGAGGCTATATACAGGGTGTTACGGTACAGAGTCAATGTGGAGGCTATATACAGGGTGTTACGGTACAGAGTCAATGTGGAGGCTATTTACAGGGTGTTACGGTACTGCACGGAGTCAATGTGGAGGCTATATACAGGGTGTTACGGTACAGAGTCAATGTGGAGGCTATATACAGGGTGTTACGGTACAGAGTCAATGTGGAGGCTATATACAGGGTGTTACGGTACAGAGTCAATGTGGAGGCTATATACAGGGTGTTACGGTACAGAGTCAATGTGGAGGCTATTTACAGGGTGTTACGGTACGGAGTCAATGTGGAGGCTATATACAGGGTGTTACGGTACAGAGTCAATGTGGAGGCTATATACAGGGTGTTACGGTACAGAATCAATGTGGAGGCTATATACAAGGTGTTACGGTACAGAGTCAATGTGGAGGCTATATACAGGGGGTACTGGTACAGAGTCAATGTGGAGGCTATATACAGGGGGTACCGGCACAGAGTCAATGTGGAGGCTATATACAGGGGGTACTGGTACAGCGTCAATGTGGAGGCTATATACAGGGGGTACTGGTACAGAGTCAATGTGGAGGCTATATACAGGGGTACTGGTACAGAGTCAATGTGGAGGCTATATACAGGGGTACTGGTACAGAGTCAATGTGGAGGCTATATACAGGGGGTACCGGTACAGAGTCAATGTGGAGGCTATATACAGGGGCTACCGGTACAGAGTCAATGTGGAGGCTATATACAGGGGGTACTGGTACAGCGTCAATGTGGAGGCTATATACAGGGGGTACTGGTACAGAGTCAATGTGGAGGCTATATACAGGGGGGGGTACTGGTACAGAGTCAATGTGGAGGCTATATACAGGGGGTACTGGTACAGAGTCAATGTGGAGGCTATATACAGGGGGTACTGGTACAGAGTCAATGTGGAGGCTATATACAGGGGTACTGGTACAGCGTCAATGTGGAGGCTATATACAGGGGGTACTGGTACAGAGTCAATGTGGAGGCTATATACAGGGGGTACTGGTACAGAGTCAATGTGGAGGCTATATACAGGGGGTACTGGTACAGAGTCAATGTGGAGGCTATATACAGGGGGGTACTGGTACAGAGTCAATGTGGAGGCTATATACAGGTTTTTTTTTTTTTTTTTTTGTTGATTTTTTTACCTTTATTTAAATTAATTTTTAAATTTATTTGTCAGCTCGGGGGTTTGAACTTGCAACCTTCC
Source organism: Oncorhynchus nerka (assembly GCF_034236695.1). Lineage (NCBI taxonomy): Eukaryota > Metazoa > Chordata > Actinopteri > Salmoniformes > Salmonidae > Oncorhynchus > Oncorhynchus nerka. The sequence goes on from NC_088419.1 coordinate 1,230,129, forward strand.
GGTTACTAGTCCAACGCTCTAACCACTAGGCTACCCTGCCACCCCGGGTACCGGGTACCGGTACAGAGTCAATGGGGAGGTTATATACAGGGGCTACCGGTACAGAGTCACTTCCGCCCCTCTCTCTTCACGCAGATCACTGGAATCAGGGCTGTTCCAGAGGAAGCAGTACAACGTCAGGCTCATCAGAGTTATGAAAGGAAAAAAACGATTCTGACAGTCCGTGGTGAGTAATCGCAGTCTTGATGTCTAGAAATCATGCAGGAAAGAGATACTGGGTGTGCTGGATGGCCAACCATCCTCCTGGAGATATACTGGGTGTGCTGGATGGCCATCCATCCTCCTGGAGAGATACTGGGTGTGCTGGGTGGCCAACGATCCTCCTAGAGATATACTGGGTGTGCTGGATGGCCATCCATCCTCCTGGAGAGATACTGGGTGTGCTGGATGGCCAACCATCTTCCTGGAGAGATACTGGGTGTGCTGGATGGCCATCCATCCTCCTGGAGAGATACTGGGTGTGCTGGATGGCACACCATCCTTCAGGAGAGATACTGGGTGTGCTGGATGGCCAACCATCCTCCAGGAGAGATAATGGGTGTGCTGGATGGCCAAGCATCCTCCAGGAGAGATACTGGGTGTGCTGGATGGCCAACCATCATCCAGGAGAGATACTGGGTGTGCTGGAAGGCCATCCATCCTCCTGGAGAGATACTGGGTGTGCTGGATGGCACACCATCCTCCAGGAGAGATACTGGGTGTGCTGGATGGCCATCCATCCTCCTGGAGAGATACTGGGTGTGCTGGATGGCAAACCATCCGCCAGGAGAGATACTGGGTGTGCTGGATGGCCAACCATCTTCCAGGAGATATACTGGGTGTGCTGGATTGCCAACCATCCTCCAGGACAGATAATAGGTGTGCTGGATGGCCAACCATCCTCCTGGAGAGATACTGGGTGTGCTGGATGGCCAACCATCCTCCTGGAGAGATACTGGGTGTGCTGGATGGTCAACCATCCTCCAGGAGAGATACTGGGTGTGCTGGGTGGCCAACCATCCTCCAGGAGAGATACTGGGTGTGCTGGATGGCCAACCATCCTCCTGGAGAGATACTGGGTGTGCTGGACGGTCAACCATCCTCCTGGAGAGATACTGGGTGTGCTGGAGGGCCAACCATTCTCCTGGAGAGATACTGGGTGTGCTGGATGGCCATCCTCCAGGAGAGATACTGGTTGTGCTGGGTGGCCAACCATCCTCCTGGAGGGATAATGGGTGTGCTGGATGGCCAACCAACCATCCTCCTGGAAAGATACTGGGTGTGCTGGATGGCCAACCATCATCCAGGAGAGATACTGGGTGTGCTGGAAGGCCATCCATTCTCCTGGAGAGATACTGGGTGTGCTGGATGGCACACCATCCTCCAGGAGAGATACTGGGTGTGCTGGATGGCCAACCATCCTCCAGGAGAGATAATGGGTGTGCTGGATGGCCAACCAACCATCCTCCTGGAGAGATAATGGGTGTGCTGGATGGCCAACCATCCTCAGGAGAGATACTGGGTGTGCTGGATGTCCAACTATCCTCCAGGAGGGATACTGGATGTGCTGGATGGCCAACCATCTTCCAAGAGAGATACTGGGTGTGTTGGATGGCCAACCATCCCCCAGGAGAGATACTGGGTGTGCTGAATTGCCAACCATCCTACAGGAGAGATAATAGGTGTGCTGGATGGCCAACCATCCTCCTGGAGAGATACTGGGTTTGCTGGATGGCCAACCATCTTCCAGGAGAGATACTGGGTGTGTTGGATGGCCAACCATCCTCCAGGAGAGATACTGGGTGTGCTGAATTGCCAACCATCCTACAGGAGAGATAATAGGTGTGCTGGATGGCCAACCATCCTCCTGGAGATATACTGGGTGTGCTGGGTGGCCAACGATCCTCCTAGAGATATACTGGGTGTGCTGGATGGCCATCCATCCTCCTGGAGAGATACTGGGTGTGCTGGATGGCACACCATCCTCCAGGAGAGATACTGGGTGTGCTGGATGGCCAACCATCCTCCAGGAGAGATAATGGGTGTGCTGGATGGCGAAGCATCCTCCAGGAGAGATACTGGGTGTGCTGGATGGCCAACCATCATCCAGGAGAGATACTGGGTGTGCTGGAAGGCCATCCATCCTCCTGGAGAGATACTGGGTGTGCTGGATGGCACACCATCCTCCAGGAGAGATACTGGGTGTGCTGGATGGCCATCCATCCTCCTGGAGAGATACTGGGTGTGCTGGATGGCAAACCATCCGCCAGGAGAGATACTGGGTGTGCTGGATGGCCAACCATCTTCCAGGAGAGATACTGGGTGTGCTGGATTGCCAACCATCCTCCAGGACAGATAATAGGTGTGCTGGATGGCCAACCATCCTCCTGGAGAGATACTGGGTGTGCTGGATGGCCAACCATCCTCCTGGAGAGATACTGGGTGTGCTGGAGGGCCAACCATTCTCCTGGAGAGATACTGGGTGTGCTGGATGGCCATCCATCCTCCAGGAGAGATACTGGTTGTGCTGGGTGGCCAACCATCCTCCTGGAGTGATAATGGGTGTGCTGGATGGCCATCCATCCTGCTGGAGAAATACTGGGTGTGCTGGTTGGCACACCATCCTCCAGGAGAGATACTGGGTGTGCTGGATGGCCAACCATCCTCCAGGAGAGATAATGGGTGTGCTGGATGGCCAACCAACCATCCTCCTGGAAAGATACTGGGTGTGCTGGATGGCCAACCATCATCCAGGAGAGATACTGGGTGTGCTGGAAGGCCATCCATTCTCCTGGAGAGATACTGGGTGTGCTGGATGGCACACCATCCTCCAGGAGAGATACTGGGTGTGCTGGATTGCCAACCATCCTCCAGGAGAGATAATGGGTGTGCTGGATGGCCAACCAACCATCCTCCTGGAGAGATAATGGGTGTGCTGGATGGCCAACCATCCTCAGGAGAGATACTGGGTGTGCTGGATGCCCAACTATCCTCCAGGAGGGATACTGGATGTGCTGGATGGCCAACCATCCTCCTGGAGAGATACTGGGTTTCCTGGATGGCCAACCATCTTCCAGGAGAGATACTGGGTGTGTTGGATGGCCAACCATCCTCCAGGAGAGATACTGGGTGTGCTGAATTGCCAACCATCCCACAGGAGAGATAATAGGTGTGCTGGATGGCCAACCATCCTCCTGGAGAGATACTGGGTGTGCTGGATGGCCAACCATCCGCCTGGAGAGATACTGGGTGTGCTGGATGGCCAACCATCCTCCAGGAGAGATACTGGGTGTGCTGGATGGCCAACCATCATCCAGGAGAGATACTGGGTGTGCTGGATGAACAACCAACCATCCTCCTGGAGGGATAATGGGTGTGCTGGATGGCCATCCATCCTCCTGAAGAGATACTAGGTGTGCTGGATGGCCAACCATCTTCCTGGAGAGATACTGGGTGTGCTGGATGGCCATCCATCCTCCTGGAGAGATACTGGGTGTGCTGGATGGCACACCATCCTCCAGGAGAGATAATGGGTGTGCTGGATGGCCAAGCATCCTCCAGGAGAGATACTGGGTGTGCTGGATGGCCAACCATCATCCAGGAGAGATACTGGGTGTGCTGGAAGGCCATCCATCCTCCTGGAGAGATACTGGGTGTGCTGGATGGCACACCATCCTCCAGGAGAGATACTGGGTGTGCTGGATGGCCATCCATCCTCCTGGAGAGATACTGGGTGTGCTGGATGGCAAACCATCCGCCAGGAGAGATACTGGGTGTGCTGGATGGCCAACCATCTTCCAGGAGATATACTGGGTGTGCTGGATTGCCAACCATCCTCCAGGACAGATAATAGGTGTGCTGGATGGCCAACCATCCTCCTGGAGAGATACTGGGTGTGCTGGATGGCCAACCATCCTCCAGGAGAGATACTGGGTGTGCTGGATGGTCAACCATCCTCCAGGAGAGATACTGGGTGTGCTGGGTGGCCAACCATCCTCCAGGAGAGATACTGGGTGTGCTGGATGGCCAACCATCCTCCTGGAGAGATACTGGGTGTGCTGGACGGTCAACCATCCTCCTGGAGAGATACTGGGTGTGCTGGAGGGCCAACCATTCTCCTGGAGAGATACTGGGTGTGCTGGATGGCCATCCTCCAGGAGAGATACTGGTTGTGCTGGGTGGCCAACCATCCTCCTGGAGGGATAATGGGTGTGCTGGATGGCCAACCAACCATCCTCCTGAAAGATACTGGGTGTGCTGGATGGCCAACCATCATCCAGGAGAGATACTGGGTGTGCTGGAAGGCCATCCATTCTCCTGGAGAGATACTGGGTGTGCTGGATGGCACACCATCCTCCAGGAGAGATACTGGGTGTGCTGGATGGCCAACCATCCTCCAGGAGAGATAATGGGTGTGCTGGATGGCCAACCAACCATCCTCCTGGAGAGATAATGGGTGTGCTGGATGGCCAACCATCCTCAGGAGAGATACTGGGTGTGCTGGATGTCCAACTATCCTCCAGGAGGGATACTGGATGTGCTGGATGGCCAACCATCTTCCAAGAGAGATACTGGGTGTGTTGGATGGCCAACCATCCCCCAGGAGAGATACTGGGTGTGCTGAATTGCCAACCATCCTACAGGAGAGATAATAGGTGTGCTGGATGGCCAACCATCCTCCTGGAGAGATACTGGGTTTGCTGGATGGCCAACCATCTTCCAGGAGAGATACTGGGTGTGTTGGATGGCCAACCATCCTCCAGGAGAGATACTGGGTGTGCTGAATTGCCAACCATCCTACAGGAGAGATAATAGGTGTGCTGGATGGCCAACCATCCTCCTGGAGATATACTGGGTGTGCTGGGTGGCCAACGATCCTCCTAGAGATATACTGGGTGTGCTGGATGGCCATCCATCCTCCTGGAGAGATACTGGGTGTGCTGGATGGCACACCATCCTCCAGGAGAGATACTGGGTGTGCTGGATGGCCAACCATCCTCCAGGAGAGATAATGGGTGTGCTGGATGGCCAAGCATCCTCCAGGAGAGATACTGGGTGTGCTGGATGGCCAACCATCATCCAGGAGAGATACTGGGTGTGCTGGAAGGCCATCCATCCTCCTGGAGAGATACTGGGTGTGCTGGATGGCACACCATCCTCCAGAGAGATACTGGGTGTGCTGGATGGCCATCCATCCTCCTGGAGAGATACTGGGTGTGCTGGATGGCAAACCATCCGCCAGGAGAGATACTGGGTGTGCTGGATGGCCAACCATCTTCCAGGAGAGATACTGGGTGTGCTGGATTGCCAACCATCCTCCAGGACAGATAATAGGTGTGCTGGATGGCCAACCATCCTCCTGGAGAGATACTGGGTGTGCTGGATGGCCAACCATCCTCCTGGAGAGATACTGGGTGTGCTGGAGGGCCAACCATTCTCCTGGAGAGATACTGGGTGTGCTGGATGGCCATCCATCCTCCAGGAGAGATACTGGTTGTGCTGGGTGGCCAACCATCCTCCTGGAGTGATAATGGGTGTGCTGGATGGCCATCCATCCTGCTGGAGAAATACTGGGTGTGTTGGTTGGCACACCATCCTCCAGGAGAGATACTGGGTGTGCTGGATGGCCAACCATCCTCCAGGAGAGATAATGGGTGTGCTGGATGGCCAACCAACCATCCTCCTGGAAAGATACTGGGTGTGCTGGATGGCCAACCATCATCCAGGAGAGATACTGGGTGTGCTGGAAGGCCATCCATTCTCCTGGAGAGATACTGGGTGTGCTGGATGGCACACCATCCTCCAGGAGAGATACTGGGTGTGCTGGATTGCCAACCATCCTCCAGGAGAGATAATGGGTGTGCTGGATGGCCAACCAACCATCCTCCTGGAGAGATAATGGGTGTGCTGGATGGCCAACCATCCTCAGGAGAGATACTGGGTGTGCTGGATGTCCAACTATCCTCCAGGAGGGATACTGGATGTGCTGGATGGCCAACCATCCTCCTGGAGAGATACTGGGTTTCCTGGATGGCCAACCATCTTCCAGGAGAGATACTGGGTGTGTTGGATGGCCAACCATCCTCCAGGAGAGATACTGGGTGTGCTGAATTGCCAACCATCCCACAGGAGAGATAATAGGTGTGCTGGATGGCCAACCATCCTCCTGGAGAGATACTGGGTGTGCTGGATGGCCAACCATCCGCCTGGAGAGATACTGGGTGTGCTGGATGGCCAACCATCCTCCAGGAGAGATACTGGGTGTGCTGGATGGCCAACCATCATCCAGGAGAGATACTGGGTGTGCTGGATGAACAACCAACCATCCTCCTGGAGGGATAATGGGTGTGCTGGATGGCCATCCATCCTCCTGAAGAGATACTAGGTGTGCTGGATGGCACACCATCCTCCAGGAGAGATACTGGGTGTGCTGGATGGCCAACCATCCTCCAGGAGAGAGAATGGGTGTGCTGGATGGCCAACCAACCATCCTCCTGGAGAGATACTGGGTGTGCTGGATGGCCATCCATCCTCCAGGAGAGATACTGGGTGTGCTGGAAGGCCATCCATTCTATTGGAGAGATACTGGGTGTGCTGGATGGCACACCATCCTCCAGGAGAGATACTGGGTGTGCTAGATGGCCAACCATCCTTCAGGAGAGATACGGGGTGTGCTGGATGAACAACCAACCATCCTCCTGGAGGGATAATGGGTGTGCTGGATGGCCATCCATCCTCCTGGAGAGATACTGGGTGTGCTGGATGGCCAACCATCCTCCAGGAGAGATAATGGGTGTGCTGGATGGCCAACCAACCATCCTCCTGGAGAGATAATGGGTGTGCTGGATGTCCAACCATCCTCCAGGAGGGATACTGGATGTGCTGGATGGCCAACCATCTTCCAGGAGAGATACTGGGTGTGTTGGATGGCCAACCATCCTCCAGGAGAGATACCGGGTGTGCTGGATTGCCAACCATCCTCCAGGAGACATAATAGGTGTGCTGGATGGCCAACCATCCTCCTGGAGAGATACTGGGTGTGTTGGATGGCCAACCATCGTCCAGGAGAGATACTGGGTGTGCTGGGTGGCCAACCATCCTCCTGGAGAGATACTGGGTGTGCTGGATGAACAACCAACCATCCTCCTGGAGGGATAATGGGTGTGCTGGATGGCCATCCATCCTCCTGAAGAGATACTAGGTGTGCTGGATGGCACACCATTCTCCAGGAGAGATACTGGGTGTGCTGGATGGCCAACCATCCTCCAGGAGAGAGAATGGGTGTGCTGGATGGCCAACCAACCATCCCCCTGTAGAGATAATGGGTGTGCTGGATGGCCAACCATCCTCAGGAGAGATACTGGGTGTGCTGGATATCCAACTATCCTCCAGGAGGGATACTGGATGTGCTGGATGGCCAACCATCTTCCAGGAGAGATACTGGGTGTGTTGGATGGTCAACCATCCTCCAGGAGAGATACTGAGTGTTCTGAATTGCCAACCATCCTACAGGAGAGATAATAGGTGTGTTGGATGGCCAACCATCCTCCTGGAGAGATACTGGTTGTGCTGGATGGCCAACCATCCGCCTGGAGAGATACTGGGTGTGCTGGATGGCCAACCATCCTCCAGGAGAGATACTGGGTGTGCTGGGTCGCCAACCATCCTCCTGGAGAGATACTGGGTGTGCTGGAGGGTCAACCATCCTCCTGGAGAGATACTGGGTGTGCTGGAGGGCCAACCATCCTCCTGGAGAGATACTGGGTATGCTGGATGGCCATCCATCCTCCAGGAGAGATACTGGGTGTGCTGGATGGCCATCCATCCTCCAGGAGAGATACTGGGTGTGCTGGATGGCCAAGCATCATCCAGGAGAGATACTGGGTGTGCTGGGTGGCCATCCTTCCTCCTGAAGAGATACTAGGTGTGCTGGATGGCCAACCATCCGCCTGGAGAGATACTGGGTGTGCTGGATGGCCAACCATCCTGCAGGAGAGATACTGGGTGTGCTGGGTGGCCAACCATCCTACAGGAGAGATAATAGGTGTGCTGGATGGCCAACCATCCTCCTGGAGAGATACTGGGTGTGCTGGATGGCCAACCATCCGCCTGGAGAGATACTGGGTGTGCTGGATGGCCAACCATCCTCCAGGAGAGATACTGGGTGTGCTGGGTGGCCAACCATCCTCCTGGAGAGATACTGGGTGTGCTGGAGGGTCAACCATCCTCCTGGAGAGATACTGGGTGTGCTGGAGGGCCAACCATCCTCCTGGAGAGATACTGGGTGTGCTGGATGGCCAACCATCGTCCAGGAGAGATACTGGGTGTGCTGGGTGGCCAACCATCCTCCTGGAGAGATACTGGGTGTGCTGTATGGCACACCATCCTCCAGGAGAGATACTGGGTGTGCTGGATGGCCAACCATCCTCCAGGAGAGAGAATGGGTGTGCTGGATGGCCAACCAACCATCCTTCTGGGGAGATACTGGGTGTGCTGGATGGCCATCCATCCTCCAGGAGAGATACTGGGTGTGCTGGATGGCCAACCATCATCCAGGAGAGATACTGGGTGTGCTGGATGAACAACCAACCATCCTCCTGGAGGGTTAATGGGTGTGCTGGATGGCCAACCAACCATCCTCCTGGAGAGATAATGGGTGTCCTGGATTTCCAACCATCCTCCAGGAGGGATACTGGATGTGCTGGATTGCCAACCATCTTCCAGGAGAGATACTGGGTGTGTTGGATGGCCAACCATCCTCCTGGAGAGATACTGGGTGTGCTGGATGGCCAACCATCCTCCTGGAGAGATACTGGGTGTGCTGGATGGCCAACCATCCTACAGGAGAGATACTGGGTGTACGGGATGGCCAACCATCCTCCTGAAGAGATACTGGGTGTACTGGATGTCCAACCATCCTCCAGGAGGGATACTGGATGTGCTGGATGGCCAACCATCTTCCAGGAGAGATACTGGGTGTGTTGGAAGGCCAACCATCCTCGAGGAGAGATACTGGGTGTGCTGGATGAACAACCAACCATCCTCCTGGAGAGATAATGGGTGTGCTGGATGGCCAACCATCCTCCAGGAGAGATACTGGGTGTGCTGGATGGCCAACCATCCTCCTGGAGAGATACTGGGCGTGCTGGATGGCAACCAATCCTCCTGGAGAGATACTGGGTGTGCTGGATGGCCAACCATCGTCCAGGAGAGATACTGGGTGTGCTGGGTGGCCAACCATCCTCCTGGAGAGATACTCCGTGTGCTGTATGGCACACCATCCTCCAGGAGAGATACTGGGTGTGCTGGATGGCCAACCATCCTCCAGGAGAGAGAATGGGTGTGCTGGATGGCCAACCAACCATCCTTCTGGAGAGATACTGGGTGTGCTGGATGGCCATCCATCCTCCAGGAGAGATACTGGGTGTGCTGGATGGCCAACCATCATCCAGGAGAGATACTGGGTGTGCTGGGTGGCCATCCTTCCTCCTGAAGAGATACTAGGTGTGCTGGATGGCCAACCATCCGCCTGGAGAGATACTGGGTGTGCTGGATGGCCAACCATCCTCCAGGAGAGATACTGGGTGTGCTGGGTGGCCAACCATCCTACAGGAGAGATAATAGGTGTGCTGGATGGCCAACCATCCTCCTGGAGAGATACTGGGTGTGCTGGATGGCCA
>NC_088419.1:1239947-1314947 GCF_034236695.1 Oncorhynchus nerka
TAGTATGATTCTATATGATTCTATATGTAGTATGATTCTATATGATTCTATATGTAGTATGATTCTATATGATTCTATATGTAGTGTGATTCTATGTGTAGTGTGATTCTATATGTAGTGTGATTCTATGTGTATTCTATATGTATTGATTCTATATGTAGTGTGATTCTATATGTAGTGTGATTCTATATGTAGTGTGATTCTATATGTAGTGTGATTCTATATGTAGTGTGATTCTATATGTAGTGTGATTCTATATGTAGTATGATTCTATATGATTCTATATGTAGTGATTCTATATGATTCTATATGTAGTGATGATTCTATATGTAGTTCTATATGTGATTCTATATGTAGTGTGATTCTATATGTAGTGTGATTCTATATGTAGTGTGATTCTATATGTAGTGTGATTCTATATGTAGTGTGATTCTATATGTAGTGTGATTCTATATGTAGTATGATTCTATATGATGATTCTATATGTGTGATTCTATATGTAGTATGATTCTATATGATTCTATATGTAGTATGATTCTATATGTGATTCTATATGTAGTATGATTCTATATGTGTGATTCTATATGTAGTGATTCTATATGTAGTGTGATTCTATATGTAGTGTGATTCTATATGTAGTATGATTCTATGTGTGATTCTATATGTAGTATGATTCTATATGTAGTGATTCTATATGTAGTGTGATTCTATATGTAGTATGATTCTATATTCTATATGATATATGTAGTATGTGATTCTATATGTAGTGTGATTCTGTATGTATAGTGATTCTATATGTAGTGATTCTATATGTATAGTGATTCTATATGTAGTGTGATTCTATATGTAGTGTGATTCTATATGTAGTGTGATTCTATATGTAGTGTGATTCTATATGTAGTATGATTCTATATGATTCTATATGTAGTGTGATTCTATATGATTCTATATGTAGTGTGATTCTATATGTATTCTATATGTAGTGTGATTCTATATGTAGTTGATTCTATATGTAGTGTGATTCTATATGTAGTGTTCTATATGTATGTGATTCTATATGTAGTGTGATTCTATATGTAGTGATTCTATGTAGTGTGATTCTATATGTGCATTCTTATGATTCTATATGTAGTGTGATTGATTCTATATGTATGATTCTATATGTAGTGTGATTCTATATGTAGTGTGATTCTATATGTAGTGATTCTATATGTAGTGTGATTCTATATGTAGTGTGATTCTATATGTAGTAGTGATTCTATATGTATGTGATTCTATATGTAGTGTGATTCTATATGTAGTTCTATATGTAGTGTGATTCTATATGTAGTGTGATTCTATATGTAGTGTGATTCTATGTGTAGTAGTGATTCTATATGTAGTGTGATTCTATATGTGATTCTATATGTATATTCTATGATTCTATATGTAGTGTGATTCTATATGTAGTGTGATTCTATATGTAGTGTGATTCTATATGTAGTGTGATTCTATATGTAGTATGATTCTATGTTGATTCTATATGTGTGTGATTCTATGTGTAGTGTGATTCTATATGTAGTGTAATTCTATATGTAGTGATTCTATATGTATAGTGATTCTATATGTAGTGTGATTCTATATGTAGTGTGATTCTATATGTAGCATATTCTATATATGGGTTTGTATTTACAATGGTGTTTGTTCTTCACTGGTTGCTCTTTTCTTTTCTATATGTAGTTCTCTCTCTATGTGTAGTGTGATTCTCTATATGATTCTATATGTAGTGTGATTCTATATGTAGTGTGATTCTATATGTAGTGTGATTCTATATGTAGTGTGATTCTATATGTAGTGTGATTCTATATGTAGTGTGATTCTATATGTAGTGTGATTCTATATGTAGTGTGATTCTATATGTAGTGATTCTATATGTAGTGTGATTCTATGTGTAGTGTGATTCTATGTGTATATGTGTGATTCTATATGTAGTGTGATTCTATATGTAGTGTGATTATATATGTAGTGTGATTCTATATGTAGTGTGATTCTATATGTAGTATGATTCTATATGATTCTATATGTAGTGTGATTCTATATGATAGTATGATTCTATATGTAGTGTGATTCTATATGTAGTGTGATTCTATATGTAGTGTGATTCTATATGTAGTGTGATTCTATATGCAGTAGTGGTTCTATATGTGATTGTATATGTAGTGTGATTCTATATGTAGTGTGATTCTATATGTAGTGATTCTATATGTAGTGTGATTCTATATGTATTGTGATTCTATATGTGATTGTATATGTAGTGTGATTCTATATGTAGTATGATTCTATATGTAGTGTGATTCTATATGTAGTGTGATTCTATATGTAGTGTGATTCTATATGTAGTGTGATTCTATATGTAGTATGATGATTCTATATGTAGTGTGATTCTATATGTAGTATGATTCTATATGATTCTATATGTAGTGTGATTCTATGTGTAGTGTGATTCTATATGTAGTGTGATTCTATATGTAGTGTGATTCTATATGCAGTATGGTTCTATATGTGATTGTATATGTAGTGTGATTCTATATGTAGTGTGATTCTATATGTAGTGTGATTCTATATGTAGTGTGATTCTATATGTAGTGTGATTCTATGTGTAGTGTGATTCTATGTGTAGTGTGATTCTATATGTATTGTGATTCTATATGTGATTGTATATGTAGTGTGATTCTATATGTAGTGTGATTCTATATGTAGTGTGATTCTATATGTAGTGTGATTCTATATGTAGTGTGATTCTATATGTATTGTGATTCTATGTGTAGTGTGATTCTATATGTAGTGTGATTCTATATGATTCTATATGTAGTGTGATTCTATATGTAGTGTGATTCTATATGTAGTGTGATTCTATATGTAGTGTGATTCTATATGTAGTGTAATTCTATATGTAGTGTGATTCTATATGTAGTGTGATTCTATATGTATTGTGATTCTATATATGTGATTCTATATGTAGTGTGATTCTATATGTAGTGTGATTCTATATGTATTGTGATTCTATATATGTGATTCTATATGTAGTGTGATTCTATATGTAGTGTGATTCTATATATGTGATTCTATATGTAGTGTGATTCTATATGTAGTGTGATTCTATATGTAGTGTGATTCTATATGATTCTATATGTAGTGTGATTCTATATGTAGTGTGATTCTATATGTAGTGTGATTCTATATGTAGTGTGATTCTATATGTAGTGTGATTCTATATGTAGTGTGATTCTATATGTAGTATGATTCTATATGATTCTATATGTAGTGTGATTCTATATGTAGTATGATTCTATATGATTCTATATGTAGTGTGATTCTATGTGTAGTGTGATTCTATATGTAGTATGATTCTATATGTAGTGTGATTCTATATGTAGTGTGATTCTATATGTAGTGTGATTCTATATGTAGTATGATTCTATATGTAGTGTGATTCTATATGTAGTGTGATTCTATATGTAGTGTGATTCTATATGTAGTATGATTCTATATGTAGTGTGATTCTATATGTAGTGTGATTCTATATGTAGTATGATTCTATGTGTAGTGTGATTCTATATGTAGTGTGATTCTATATGTAGTGTGATTCTATATGTAGTGTGATTCTATATGTAGTATGATTCTATATGATTCTATATGTAGTATGATTCTATATGATTCTATATGTAGTATGATTCTATATGATTCTATATGTAGTGTGATTCTATGTGTAGTGTGATTCTATATGTAGTGTGATTCTATATGTAGTATGATTCTATGTGTAGTGTGATTCTATATGTAGTGTGATTCTATATGTAGTGTGATTCTATATGTAGTGTGATTCTATATGTAGTATGATTCTATATGATTCTATATGTAGTATGATTCTATATGATTCTATATGTAGTATGATTCTATATGATTCTATATGTAGTATGATTCTATATGATTCTATATGTAGTGTGATTCTATGTGTAGTGTGATTCTATATGTATTGTGATTCTATATGTAGTGTGATTCTATATGTAGTGTGATTCTATATGTAGTGTGATTCTATATGTAGTGTGATTCTATATGTAGTATGATTCTATATGTAGTGTGATTCTATATGTAGTGTGATTCTATATGTAGTGTGATTCTATATATGTGATTCTATATGTAGTGTGATTCTATATGTAGTGTGATTCTATATGTATTGTGATTCTATATATGTGATTCTATATGTAGTGTGATTCTATATGTAGTGTGATTCTATATGTAGTGTGATTCTATATGTAGTGTGATTCTATGTGTATTCTATATGTGATTCTATATGTAGTGTGATTCTATATGTAGTGTGATTCTATATGTAGTGTGATTCTATATGTAGTGTGATTCTATATGTAGTGTGATTCTATATGTAGTGTGATTCTATATGTAGTGTGATTCTATATGATTCTATATGTAGTGTGATTCTATATGTAGTGTGATTCTATATGTAGTGTGATTCTATATGTAGTGTGATTCTATATGTAGTGTGATTCTATATGTAGTGTGATTCTATATGTAGTGTGATTCTATATGTAGTGTGATTCTATATGTAGTGTGATTCTATATGTAGTGTGATTCTATATGTGATTCTATATGTAGTGTGATTCTATATGTAGTGTGATTCTATATGTAGTGTGATTCTCTATATGTAGTGTGATTCTATATGTAGTGTGATTCTATATGTAGTGTGATTCTATATGTAGTGTGATTCTATATGTAGTATGATTCTATATGATTCTATGTAGTTGATTCTATATGTAGTATGATTCTATATGTAGTGTGATTCTATATGTAGTGTGATTCTATATGTAGTGTGATTCTATATGTAGTGTGATTCTATATGTAGTGTGATTCTATATGTAGTGTGATTCTATATGTAGTGTGATTCTATATGTAGTATGATGATTCTATATGTAGTATGATTCTATATGATTCTATATGTAGTATGATTCTATATGTAGTATTCTATATGATTCTATATGTAGTGTGATTCTATATGTAGTGTGATTCTATATGTAGTGTGATGATTCTAGTGTGATTCTATATGTAGTGTGATTCTATATGTAGTGTGATTCTATATGTAGTGTGATTCTATATGTAGTGTGATTCTATATGTAGTATATGTTCTATATGTATTGTGATTCTATATGTAGTGTGATTCTATATGTAGTGTGATTCTATATGTAGTATGATTCTATATGTAGTGTTCTATATGTAGTGTGATTCTATATGTAGTGTGATTCTATATGTAGTTCTATATGTGTATGATTCTATATGTAGTGTGATTCTATATGTATATGTAGTGATTCTATGTATATTCTATATGTAGTGTGATTCTATATGTAGTGTGATTCTATATGTAGTGTGATTCTATATGTAGTGTGATTCTATATGTATTGTGATTCTATGTGATTCTATATGTAGTGTGATTCTATATGTAGTGTGATTCTATATGTAGTGTGATTCTATATGTAGTGTGATTCTATATGTAGTGTGATTCTATATGTAGTGTGATTCTATATGTAGTGTGATTCTATATGTAGTGTGATTCTATATGTATAGTGATTCTATATGTAGTGTGATTCTATATGTAGTGTGATTCTATATGTAGTGTGATTCTATATGTAGTGTGATTCTATATGTAGTGTGATTTTATATGTAGTGTCATTCTATATGTAGTGTGATTCTATATGTAGTGTGATTCTATATGTAGTGTGATTCTATATGTAGTATGATTCTATATGATTGATTCTATATGATGTGATTCTATATGATTCTATATGTAGTGTGATTCTATATGTATATGTAGTGATTCTATATGATATATGTAGTGTGATTCTATATGAGTGTGATTCTATATGTAGTGTGATTCTATATGTAGTGTGATTCTATATGTAGTGTGATTCTATATGTAGTGTGATTCTATATGTAGTGTGATTCTATATGTAGTGTGATTCTATATGTAGTATGATTCTATATGATTCTATATGTAGTGATTCTATATGTTCTATATGTAGTATGATTCTATATGTATTGATTCTATATGTAGTGTGATTCTATGTGTATGTATTCTATATGTAGTGTGATTCTATATGTAGTGTGATTCTATATGTAGTGTGATTCTATATGTAGTGTGATTCTATATGTAGTGTGATTCTATATGTAGTATGATTCTATATGTAGTGTGATTCTATATGTAGTATGATTCTATATGATTCTATATGTATAGTGATTCTATATGTAGTGTGATTCTATATGTAGTGTGATTCTATGTGTAGTGTGATTCTATATGTAGTGTGATTCTATATGTAGTGTGATTCTATATGTAGTGTGATTCTATATGTAGTGTGATTCTATATGTAGTGTGATTCTATATGTAGTGTGATTCTATATGTAGTGTGATTCTATATGTAGTGTGATTCTATATGTAGTGTGATTCTATATGTATTGTGATTCTATGTGTAGTGTGATTCTATATGTAGTATGATTCTATATGATTCTATATGTAGTGTGATTCTATATGTAGTGTGATTCTATATGTAGTGTGATTCTATATGTAGTGTGATTCTATATGATTTTATATGTAGTGTGATTCTATATGTAGTGATTCTATATGTAGTGTGATTCTATATGTAGTGTGATTCTATATGTAGTGTGATTCTATATGTAGTGTGATTCTATATGTAGTGTGATTCTATATGTAGTGTGATTCTATATGTATATGTATGATTCTATATGTAGTGTGATTCTATATGTAGTGTGATTCTATATGTAGTGTGATTCTATATGTAGTGTGATTCTATATGATTCTATATGTGTGATTCTATATGTAGTGTGATTCTATATGTTCTAGTGTGATTCTATATGTAGTGTGATTCTATATGTAGTGTGATTCTATATGTAGTGTGATTCTATATGTAGTGTGATTCTATATGTGATTCTATATGTAGTATGATTCTATATGATTCTATATGTAGTGTGATTCTATATGTAGTGTGATTCTATATGTAGTATGATTCTATATGTAGTGTGATTCTATATGTATTGTGATTCTATATGATTCTATATGTAGTGTGATTCTATATGTAGTGTGATTCTATATGTAGTGTGATTCTATATGTAGTGTGATTCTATATGTAGTGTGATTCTATATGTAGTGTGATTCTATATGTAGTGTGATTCTATATGTAGTGTGATTCTATATGTAGTGTGATTCTATATGTAGTGTGATTCTATATGTAGTGTGATTCTATATGTAGTGTGATTCTATATGTAGTGTGATTCTATATGTAGTGTGATTCTATATGTAGTGTGATTCTATATGTAGTGTGATTCTATATGTAGTGTGATTCTATATGTAGTGATTCTATATGTAGTGTGATTCTATATGTAGTGTGATTCTATATGTAGTGTGATTCTATATGTAGTGTGATTCTATATGTAGTATGATTCTATATGATTCTATATGTAGTGTGATTCTATATGTAGTGTGATTCTATATGTAGTGTGATTCTATATGTGATTCTATATGTGTGATTCTATATGTAGTGTGATTCTATATGTAGTGTGATTCTATATGTAGTGTGATTCTATATGTAGTGTGATTCTATATGTAGTGTGATTCTATATGTAGTGATTCTATGTATGTGATTCTATATGTAGTGTGATTCTATATGTAGTGTGATTCTATATGTAGTGTGATTCTATATTCTATATGTAGTGTGATTCTATATGTAGTGATTCTATATGTAGTGTGATTCTATATGTAGTGTGATTCTATATGTAGTGTGATTCTATATGTAGTGTGATTCTATATGTAGTGTGATTCTATATGTAGTGTGATTCTATATGTAGTGTGATTCTATATGTAGTGTGATTCTATATGTAGTATGATTCTATATGTAGTTGATTCTATATGTAGTGTGATTCTATATGTAGTTCTATATGTTCTATATGATTCTATATGATTCTATATGTAGTGTGATTCTATATGTATGTGATTCTATATGTAGTGTGATTCTATATGTAGTGTGATTCTATATGTATTGTGATTCTATATGATATATGTGTGTGATTCTATATGTAGTGTGATTCTATATGTAGTGTGATTCTATATGTAGTGTGATTCTATATGTAGTATGATTCTATATGTAGTGTGATTCTATATGTAGTGATGATTCTATATGTGTGTGATTCTATATGTAGTGTGATTCTATATGTTCTATATGTAGTATGATTCTATATGATTCTATATGTAGTGTGATTCTATATGTAGTGTGATTCTATATGTAGTGTGATTCTATATGTAGTGTGATTCTATGTGTAGTGTGATTCTATATGTAGTGTGATTCTATATGTAGTGTGATTCTATATGTAGTGTGATTCTATATGTAGTGTGATTCTATATGTAGTGTGATTCTATATGTAGTGTGATTCTATATGTAGTGTGATTCTATATGTATTCTATATGTAGTGTGATTCTATATGTAGTGTGATTCTATATGTAGTGTGATTCTATATGTAGTGTGATTCTATATGTAGTGTGATTCTATATGTAGTGTGATTCTATATGTAGTGTGATTCTAGTGTGATTCTATATGTAGTGTGATTCTATTCTATGTGATTCTATATGTAGTGTGATTCTATATGTTCTAGTATGATTCTATATGTAGTGTGATTCTATATGATTCTATATGTAGTGTGATTCTATATGTAGTGTGATTCTATATGTAGTGTGATTCTATATGTAGTGTGATTCTATATGTAGTGTGATTCTATATGTAGTGTGATTCTATATGTAGTGTGATTCTATATGTATTCTATATGTGATGATTCTATATGTAGTATGATTCTATATGATTCTATATGTAGTATGATTCTATATGATTCTATATGTTCTAGTAGTGATGATTCTATATGTAGTGTGATTCTATATGTAGTGTGATTCTATATGTAGTGTGATTCTATATGTAGTGTGATTCTATATGTAGTGTGATTCTATATGTAGTGTGATTCTATATGTAGTGTGATTCTATATGTAGTATGATTCTATATGTAGTGTGATTCTATATGTAGTATGATTCTATATGATTCTATATGTAGTATGATTCTATATGATTCTATATGTAGTGTGATTCTATATGTAGTGTGATTCTATGTGTAGTTCTATATTCTATATGTAGTGTGATTCTATATGTAGTGTGATTCTATGTGTAGTGTGATTCTATATGTAGTGTGATTCTATATGTAGTGATTCTATATGTAGTGTGATTCTATATGTAGTGTGATTCTATATGTAGTGTGATTCTATATGTATTGTGATTCTATGTGTAGTGTGATTCTATATGTAGTATGATTCTATATGTATGATTCTATATGATTCTATATGTAGTGTGATTCTATATGTAGTGTGATTCTATATGTAGTGTGATTCTATATGTAGTGTGATTCTATATGTAGTGTGATTCTATATGTAGTGTGATTCTATATGTAGTGTGATTCTATAGTGTGATTCTATATGTAGTATGATTCTATATGTAGTGTGATTCTATATGTAGTGTGATTCTATATGTAGTGTGATTCTATATGTAGTGTGATTCTAGTATGATTCTATATGTAGTGATGATTCTATATGTAGTGTGATTCTATATGTAGTGTGATTCTATATGTAGTGTGATTCTATATGTAGTGTGATTCTATATGTAGTATGATTCTATATGTAGTGTGATTCTATATGTAGTGTGATTCTATATGTAGTGTGATTCTATATGTAGTGTGATTCTATATGTAGTGTGATTCTATATGTAGTATGATTCTATATGATTCTATATGTAGTGTGATTCTATATGTAGTGTGATTCTATATGTAGTGTGATTCTATATGTAGTGTGATTCTATATGTAGTGTGATTCTATATGTAGTGTGATTCTATATGATGTGATTATATGTAGTGTGATTCTATATGTAGTGTGATTCTATATGTAGTGTGATTCTATATGTAGTGTGATTCTATATGTAGATTCTATATGTAGTGTGATTCTATATGTAGTGTGATTCTATATGTAGTATGATTCTATATGATTCTATATGTAGTGTGATTCTATATGTAGTGTGATTCTATATGTAGTAGTGATTCTATATGTAGTGTGATTCTATATGTAGTTGATTCTATATGTAGTGTGATTCTATATGTAGTGTGATTCTATGTATGTGATTCTATATGTAGTGTGATTCTATATGTAGTGTGATTCTATATGTAGTGTGATTCTATATGTAGTGTGATTCTATATGTATTGTGATTCTATGTGTAGTGTGATTCTATATGTAGTGTGATTCTATATGATTCTGATTCTATATGTAGTGTGATTCTATATGTAGTGTGATTCTATATGTAGTATGATTCTATATGTAGTGTGATTCTATATGTAGTGTGATTCTATATGTATTTCTATATGTAGTGTGATTCTATATGTAGTGTGATTCTATATGTAGTGTGATTCTATATGTAGTGTGATTCTATATGTAGTGTGATTCTATATGTAGTGTGATTCTATATGTAGTGTGATTCTATATGTGATTCTATATGTAGTGTGATTCTATATGTTCTATATGTAGTGTGATTCTATATGTAGTGTGATTCTATATGTAGTGTGATTCTATATGTAGTGTGATTCTATATGTAGTGTGATTCTATATGTAGTGTGATTCTATATGTAGTGTGATTCTATATGTAGTGTGATTCTATATGTAGTGTGATTCTATATGTAGTGTGATTCTATATGTAGTATGATTGTATATGTAGTGTGATTCTATATGTAGTATGATTCTATATGATTCTATATGTATAGTGATTCTATATGTAGTGTGATTCTATATGTAGTGTGATTCTATATGTAGTGTGATTCTATATGTATTGTGATTCTATGTGTAGTGTGATTCTATATGTAGTGTGATTCTATATGTAGTGATTCTATATGTAGTGATTCTATATGTAGTGTGATTCTATATGTATGATTCTATATGTAGTGTGATTCTATATGTAGTGTGATTCTATATGTAGTGTGATTCTATATGTAGTGTGATTCTATATGTAGTGTGATTCTATATGTAGTGTGATTCTATATGTAGTGTGTATTCTATATGTATTCTATATGTGTGATTCTATATGTATTGTGATTCTATATGTAGTGTGATTCTATATGTGATTCTATATGTGTGATTCTATATGTAGTGTGATTCTATATGTAGTGTGATTCTATATGTAGTGTGATTCTATATGTAGTGTGATTCTATATGTAGTGTGATTCTATATGTAGTGTGATTCTATATGTAGTGTGATTCTATATGATTCTATATGTAGTGTGATTCTATATGTAGTGTGATTCTATATGTAGTATGATTCTATATGTATGTGATTCTATATGTAGTGTGATAGTGATTCTATATGTAGTGTGATTCTATATGTAGTGTGATTCTATATGTAGTGTGATTCTATATGTAGTGTGATTCTATATGTAGTGTGATTCTATATGTAGTGTGATTCTATATGTAGTGTGATTCTATATGTAGTGTGATTCTATATGTAGTGTGATTCTATATGTAGTGTGATTCTATATGTAGTGTGATTCTATATGTAGATGTGATTCTATATGTAGTATGATTCTATATGTTCTATGTGATTCTATATGTAGTGTGATTCTATATGTAGTGATGAGTGATTCTATATGATTCTATATGTAGTGTGATTCTATATGTATTGTGATTCTATATGTAGTGTGATTCTATATGTAGTTGTGATTCTATATGTGATTCTATATGTAGTGTGATTCTATATGTAGTGTGATTCTATATGTAGTGTGAGTTCTATATGTAGTGATTCTATATGTAGTGTGATTCTATATGATTCTATATGTAGTGTGATTCTATATGTAGTGTGATTCTATATGTAGTGTGATTCTATATGTAGTGTGATTCTATATGTAGTGTGATTCTATATGTAGTGTGATTCTATATGTAGTGTGATTCTATATGTGATTCTATATGTGTGATTCTATATGTAGTGTGATTCTATATGTAGTGTGATTCTATATGTAGTGTGATTCTATATGTATGTGATTCTATATGTAGTGTGATTCTATATGTAGTGATGATTCTATATGTAGTGTGATTCTATATGTAGTGTGATTCTATATGTAGTGTGATTCTATATGTAGTATGATTCTATATGTATTGATTCTATATGTAGTGTGATTCTATGTGTAGTGTGATTCTATATGTAGTGTGATTCTATATGTAGTGATTCTATATGATTCTATATGTAGTGTGATTCTATATGTAGTGTGATAGTCTTCTATATGTAGTGTGATTCTATATGTGATTCTATATGTAGTGTGATTCTATATGTAGTGTGATTCTATATGTAGTGTGATTCTATATGTAGTGTGATTCTATATGTATTCTATATGTAGTGTGATTCTATATGTAGTGTGATTCTATATTCTATATGTAGTGTGATTCTATATGTAGTGTGATTCTATATGTAGTGTGATTCTATATGATTCTATATGTAGTGTGATTCTATATGTAGTGTGATTCTATATGTAGTGTGATTCTATATGTAGTGTGATTCTATATGTAGTGTGATTCTATATGTAGTGTGATTCTATATGTAGTGATTCTATATGTAGTGTGATTCTATATGTAGTGTGTGATTCTATATGTAGTGTGATTCTATATAGTGTGATTCTATATGTAGTGTGATTCTATGTGATGTAGTGTGATTCTATATGTAGTGTGATTCTATATGTAGTGTGATTCTATATGTAGTGTGATTCTATATGTAGTGTGATTCTATATGTATTCTATATGTAGTGATGATTCTATATGTAGTGTGATTCTATATGTAGTGTGATTCTATATGTAGTGTGATTCTATATGTAGTATGATTCTATATGATTCTATATGTATGTGATTCTATATGTAGTGTGATTCTATATGTAGTGTGATTCTATATGTAGTGATGATTCTATATGTAGTGTGATTCTATATGTATATGTAGTGATTCTATATGTAGTGTGATTCTATATGTAGTGTGATTCTATATGTAGTGTGATTCTATATGTAGTGTGATTCTATATGTAGTGTGATTCTATATGTAGTGTGATTCTATATGTAGTGTGATTCTATATGTAGTTGATTCTATATGTAGTGTGATTCTATATGTAGTGTGATTCTATATGTAGTATGATTCTATATGATTCTATATGTAGTGTGATTCTATATGTAGTGTGATTCTATATGTAGTGTGATTCTATATGTAGTGTGATTCTATATGTAGTGTGATTCTATATGATGTGATTCTATATGTAGTGTGATTCTATATGTAGTGTGATTCTATATGTAGTGTGATTCTATATGTAGTGTGATTCTATATGTAGTGTGATTCTATATGTAGTGTGATTCTATATGTAGTATGATGATTCTATATGTAGTGTGATTCTATATGTAGTGTGATTCTATATGTAGTGTGATTCTATATGTAGTGTGATTCTATGTGTAGTGTGATTCTATATGTAGTATGATTCTATATGATGATTCTATATGTAGTGTGATTCTATATGTAGTGTGATTCTATATGTAGTGTGATTCTATATGTAGTGTGATTCTATATGTAGTGTGATTCTATATGATTCTATATGTAGTATGATTCTATATGTATTGTGATTCTATGATGTATGTGATTCTATATGTAGTATGATTCTATATGATTGATTCTATGTGTAGTGTGATTCTATATGTAGTGATGATTCTATATGTAGTGTGATTCTATATGTAGTGTGATTCTATATGTAGTGTGATTCTATATGTAGTGTGATTCTATATGTAGTGTGATTCTATATGTAGTATGATTCTATATGATTCTATATGTAGTATGATTCTATATGATTCTATATGTAGTGTGATTCTATATGTAGTGTGATTCTATATGTAGTGTGATTCTATATGTATTCTATATGTGTGATTCTATATGTAGTGTGATTCTATATGTAGTGTGATTCTATATGTAGTGTGATTCTATATGTAGTGTGATTCTATATGTAGTGTGATTCTATATGTAGTGTGATTCTATATGTAGTATGATTCTATATGTAGTGTGATTCTATATGTATTCTATATGTAGTGTGATTCTATATGTAGTGTGATTCTATATGTAGTGTGATTCTATATGTAGTGTGATTCTATATGTAGTGTGATTCTATATGTAGTGTGATTCTATATGTATTGTGATTCTATATGTAGTGTGATTCTATATGTAGTGTGATTGTAGTATGATTCTATATGTAGTGTGATTCTATATGTATGTGATTCTATATGATTCTATATGTAGTGTGATTCTATATGTAGTGTGATTCTATATGTAGTGTGATTCTATATGTATTGTGATTCTATATGTAGTGTGATTCTATATGTATATGTGATTCTATATGATTCTATATGTAGTGATTCTATATGTAGTGTGATTCTATATGTAGTGTGATTCTATATGTAGTGTGATTCTATATGTAGTGTGATTCTATATGTATATGTGTGTGATTCTATATGTAGTGTGATTCTATATGTAGTGTGATTCTATATGTAGTGTGATTCTATATGTAGTGTGATTCTATATGTAGTGTGATTCTATATGTAGTGTGATTCTATGTGTATGTGATTCTATATGTGTATGATTCTATATGTAGTGTGATTCTATATGTAGTGATTCTATATGTAGTGTGATTCTATATGTAGTGTGATTCTATATGTATATGTGTGATTCTATATGTGTGTGATTCTATATGTAGTGTGATTCTATATGTAGTGTGATTCTATATGTAGTGTGATTCTATATGTAGTGTGATTCTATATGTAGTCTGATATGTGTAGTGTGATTCTATATGTAGTGTGATTCTATATGTAGTGTGATTCTATATGTAGTGTGATTCTATATGTAGTGTGATTCTATGTGTAGTGTGATTCTATATGTAGTGATTCTATATGATTCTATATGTAGTGTGATTCTATATGATTCTATATGTAGTGTGATTCTATATGTAGTGTGATTCTATATGTAGTGTGATTCTATATGTAGTGTGATTCTATATGTAGTGTGATTCTATATGTAGTGTGATTCTATATGTAGTGTGATTCTATATGTAGTGTGATTCTATATGTAGTGTGATTCTATATGTAGTGTGATTCTATATGTATGTGATTCTATATGTAGTGTGATTCTATAGTGTGATTCTATATGTAGTATGATTCTATATGTAGTGTGATTCTATATGTAGTGTGATTCTATATGTAGTATGATTCTATATGTAGTGTGATTCTATATGTATTGTGATTCTATATGATTCTATATGTAGTGTGATTCTATATGTATTGTGATTCTATGTGTAGTGTGATTCTATATGTAGTATGATTCTATATGTAGTGTGATTCTATATGTAGTGTGATTCTATATGTAGTGTGATTCTATATGTAGTGTGATTCTATATGTAGTATGATTCTATATGTAGTGTGATTCTATATGTAGTGTGATTCTATATGTAGTGTGATTCTATATGTATTGTGATTCTATGTGTAGTGTGATTCTATATGTAGTATGATTCTATATGATTCTATATGTAGTGTGATTCTATATGTAGTGTGATTCTATATGTAGTGTGATTCTATATGTAGTGTGATTCTATATGTATTGTGATTCTATATGTAGTGTGATTCTATATGTAGTGTGATTCTATATGTAGTGTGATTCTATATGTAGTGTGATTCTATATGTAGTGTGATTCTATATGTAGTGTGATTCTATATGTAGTGATTCTATATGTAGTGTGATTCTATATGTAGTGTGATTCTATATGTAGTGTGATTCTATATGTAGTATGATTCTATATGTAGTGTGATTCTATATGTAGTGTGATTCTATATGTAGTGTGATTCTATATGTAGTGTGATTCTATATGTAGTGTGATTCTATATGTAGTGTGATTCTATATGTAGTGTGATTCTATATGTAGTATGATTCTATATGTAGTGTGATTCTATATGTAGTAGTGATTCTATATGTAGTGTGATTCTATATGTATTGTGATTCTATATGTAGTGTGATTCTATATGTAGTGTGATTCTATATGTAGTATGATGATTCTATATGTAGTGTGATTCTATATGTAGTGTGATTCTATATGTATGTGATTCTATATGTAGTGTGATTCTATATGTAGTATGATTCTATATGTATATGTGATTCTATATGTAGTGTGATTCTATATGTAGTGTGATTCTATATGTAGTGTGATTCTATATGTAGTGTGATTCTATATGTAGTGTGATTCTATATGTAGTGTGATTCTATATGTAGTGTGATTCTATATGTATATGATTCTATATGTAGTGTGATTCTATATGTAGTGTGATTCTATATGTAGTTGTGATTCTATATGTAGTGTGATTCTATATGTAGTGTGATTCTATATGTAGTGTGATTCTATATGTAGTGTGATTCTATATGTAGTGTGATTCTATATGTAGTAGTGTGATTCTATATGTAGTGTGATTCTATATGTAGTGTGATTCTATATGTAGTGTGATTCTATATGTAGTGTGATTCTATATGTAGTGATTCTATATGTAGTGTGATTCTATATGTAGTGTGATTCTATATGTAGTGTGATTCTATATGTAGTGTGATTCTATATGTAGTGATTCTATATGATTCTAGTAGTGTGATTCTATATGTAGTGTGATTCTATATGATTGATTCTATATGTAGTGATTCTATATGAGTGTGATTCTATATGTAGTGTGATTCTATATGTAGTGTGATTCTATATGTATGTGATTCTATATGTAGTGTGATTCTATATGTAGTGTGATTCTATATGTAGTGTGATTCTATATGTAGTGTGATTCTATATGTAGTGTGATTCTATATGTAGTGTGATTCTATATGTATGTGATTCTATATGATTCTATATGTATGTGATTCTATGTGTAGTGTGATTCTATATGTAGTAGTGATTCTATATGTAGTGTGATTCTATATGTAGTGTGATTCTATATGTAGTGTGATTCTATATGTAGTGTGATTCTATATGTAGTGTGATTCTATATGTAGTGTGATTCTATATGTAGTGTGATTCTATATGTAGTGTGATTCTATATGTAGTGTGATTCTATATGTGATTCTATATGTAGTGATTCTATATGTTCTATATGTAGTGATTCTATATGTAGTGTGATTCTATATGTAGTATGATTCTATATGTAGTGTGATTCTATATGTAGTGTGATTCTATATGTAGTGATTCTATATGTAGTGTGATTCTATATGTAGTGTGATTCTATATGTAGTGTGATTCTATATGTAGTGTGATTCTATATGTAGTGTGATTCTATATGTAGTGTGATTCTATATGTAGTGTGATTCTATATGTAGTGTGATTCTATATGTAGTGTGATTCTATATGTAGTGTGATTCTATATGTAGTGTGATTCTATATGTAGTGTGATTCTATATGTAGTGTGATTCTATATGTAGTGTGATTCTATATGTAGTGTGATTCTATATGTAGTGTGATTCTATATGTAGTGTGATTCTATATGTAGTGTGATTCTATATGTAGTGATTCTATATGTAGTGTGATTCTATATGTAGTGTGATTCTATATGTATTCTATATGTAGTGTGATTCTATATGTAGTGTGATTCTATATGTAGTGTGATTCTATATGATTCTATGTGTCTATATGTAGTGTGATTCTATATGTAGTGTGATTCTATATGTAGTGTGATTCTATATGTAGTGTGATTCTATATGTAGTGTGATTCTATATGTAGTGATTCTATATGTAGTGTGATTCTATATGTAGTGTGATTCTATATGTAGTGTGATTCTATATGTAGTGTGATTCTATATGTAGTGTGATTCTATATGAGCAGATTCTATATGTGTGATTCTATATGTAGTTCTATATGTAGTGTGATTCTATATGTAGTATGATTCTATATGTAGTAGTGTGATTCTATATGTAGTTGATTCTATATGTAGTGTGATTCTATATGTATTGTGATTCTATAGTAGTGTGATTCTATATGTAGTGTGATTCTATATGTATATGTGTGATTCTATATGTAGTGTGATTCTATATGTAGTGTGATTCTATATGTAGTGTGATTCTATATGTAGTGTGATTCTATATGTGATTCTATATGATTCTATATGTATATGATTCTATATGTGATTCTATATGTGATTCTATATGTAGTGTGATTCTATATGTAGTGTGATTCTATATGTAGTGTGATTCTATATGTAGTGTGATTCTATATGTATTGTGATTCTATATGTAGTGTGATTCTATATGTAGTGTGATTCTATATGTAGTATGATTCTATATGTAGTAGTGTGATTCTATGTGTAGTCTGATTCTATATGTAGTATGATTCTATATGTAGTGTGATTCTATATGTAGTGTGATTCTATGTGTAGTGTGATTCTATATGTAGTGTGATTCTATATGTAGTATGATTCTATATGTAGTGTGATTCTATATGTAGTGTGATTCTATATGTAGTGTGATTCTATATGATTCTAGTATGATTCTATATGTAGTGTGATTCTATATGTAGTGTGATTCTATTCTATATGTATTGTGATTCTATATGTAGTGTGATTCTATATGTAGTGATTCTATATGTAGTGTGATTCTATATGTAGTGTATATGTTCTATATATGTGTGATTCTATATGTAGTGTGATTCTATATGTAGTGTGATTCTATATGTAGTGTGATTCTATATGTAGTGTGATTCTATATGTAGTGTGATTCTATATGTAGTGTGATTCTATGTGTAGTGTAATTCTATATGTAGTGTGATTCTATATGTAGTGTGATTCTATATGTAGTGTGATTCTATATGTAGTGTGATTCTATATGTAGTGTGATTCTATATGTATGTGATTCTATATGTAGTGTGATTCTATATGTAGTGTGATTCTATATGTGTAGATTCTATATGTAGTGTGATTCTATAGTGTGATTCTATATGTAGTGATTCTATATGTAGTGTGATTCTATATGTAGTGTGATTCTATATGTATTCTATGTGTGATTCTATATGTAGTGTGATTCTATATGTAGTGTGATTCTATGTGTAGTGTAATTCTATATGTATTGTGATTCTATATGTAGTGTGATTCTATATGTAGTGTGATTCTATATGTAGTGTGATTCTATATGATTCTATATGTAGTGTGATTCTATATGTAGTGTGATTCTATATGTAGTGTGATTCTATATGTATGATTCTATATGTAGTGTGATTCTATATGTAGTGTGATTCTATATGTGATTCTATATGTAGTGTGATTCTATGTGTAGTGTGATTCTATATGTAGTGTGATTCTATATGTAGTGTGATTCTATATGTAGTGTGATTCTATATGTAGTGTGATTCTATATGTAGTGTGATTCTATATGTAGTGTGATTCTATATGTAGTGTGATTCTATATGTAGTGTGATTCTATATGTAGTGTGATTCTATATGTAGTGTGTGATTCTATGTGTAGTGTGATTCTATATGTAGTGTGATTCTATATGTAGTGTGATTCTATATGTAGTGTGATTCTATATGTAGTGTGATTCTATATGTAGTGTGATTCTATATGTAGTGTGATTCTATATGTAGATTCTATATGTATATGTGTGATTCTATATGTGATTCTATGTGTAGTGTGATTCTATATGTAGTATGATTCTATATGTATGATTCTATATGTAGTGTGATTCTATATGTAGTGTGATTCTATATGTAGTGTGATTCTATATGTAGTTGATTCTATATGTAGTGTGATTCTATATGTAGTGTGATTCTATATGTAGTGTGATTCTATATGTAGTGTGATTCTATATGTAGTGTGATTCTATATGTAGTGTGATTCTATATGTAGTGTGATTCTATATGTAGTGTGATTCTATATGTAGTGTGATTCTATATGTAGTATGATTCTATATGTAGTGATTCTATATGATTCTATATGTAGTGTGATTCTATATGTAGTGTGATTCTATATGTAGTGTTCTATATGATTGATTCTATATGTAGTGTGATTCTATATGTTCTATATGTAGTGTGATTCTATATGTAGTGTGATTCTATATGTAGTGTGATTCTATATGATTCTAGTAGTGATTCTATATGTAGTGATTCTATGTGAGTGTGATTCTATATGTAGTGTGATTCTATATGTAGTGTGATTCTATATGATTCTATATGTAGTGTGATTCTATATGTAGTATGATTCTATATGATTCTATATGTAGTGTGATTCTATGTGTAGTGTGATTCTATATGTAGTATGATTCTATATGTATTCTATATGTAGTGTGATTCTATATGTAGTGTGATTCTATATGTAGTGTGATTCTATATGTAGTGTGATTCTATATGTAGTGTGATTCTATATGTAGTGTGATTCTATATGTAGTGTGATTCTATATGTAGTGTGATTCTATATGTAGTGTGATTCTATATGTAGTGTGATTCTATATGTAGTGTGATTCTATGTGTATTCTATATGTGTGTGATTCTATATGTAGTGTGATTCTATATGTAGTGTGATTCTATATGTAGTGTGATTCTATATGTAGTGTGATTCTATATGTAGTGTGATTCTATATGATTCTATATGTAGTGTGATTCTATAGTGATTCTATATGTAGTGATTCTATATGATTCTATATGTAGTGTGATTCTATATGTAGTGTGATTCTATATGTAGTGTGATTCTATATGTAGTGTGATTCTATATGTAGTGTGATTCTATATGTAGTGTGATTCTATATGTAGTGTGATTCTATGTAGTGTGATTCTATATGTAGTGTGATTCTATATGTAGTGTGATTTCTATATGTAGTATGATTCTATATGATTCTATATGTAGTATGTGATTCTATATGTAGTGTGATTCTATATGTAGTATGATTCTATGATTCTATATGTAGTGTGATTCTATATGTAGTGTGATTCTATATGTAGTGTGATTCTATATGTATTGATTCTATATGTAGTGTGATTCTATATGTAGTGTGATTCTATATGTAGTGTGATTCTATATGTAGTGTGATTCTATATGATTCTATATGTATGATTCTATATGTAGTGTGATTCTATATGTAGTGTGATTCTATATGTAGTGTGATTCTATATGTATTGTGATTCTATATGTAGTGTGATTCTATATGTAGTGTGATTCTATATGTAGTGTGATTCTATATGTATTGTGATTCTATATGTAGTGTGATTCTATATGTAGTGTGATTCTATATGTAGTGTGATTCTATATGATTCTATATGTAGTGTGATTCTATATGTAGTGTGATTCTATATGATTCTATATGTAGTGATTCTATATGTAGTGTGATTCTATATGTAGTGTGATTCTATATGTAGTGTGATTCTATATGTATGTGATTCTATATGTAGTAGTGATTCTATATGTAGTGTGATTCTATATGTAGTGTGATTCTATATGATTCTATATGTAGTGTGATTCTATATGTAGTGTGATTCTATATGTAGTATGATTCTATATGTAGTGTGATTCTATATGTAGTGTGATTCTATATGTAGTGTGATTCTATATGTAGTGTGATTCTATATGTATTGATTCTATATGTAGTGTGATTCTATATGTAGTGTGATTCTATATGTAGTATGATTCTATATGTATTGTGATTCTATATGTTCTATATGTAGTATTTGTGATTCTATATGTTCTAGTAGTGATTCTATATGTAGTGTGATTCTATATGTAGTGATTCTATAGTGATTCTATATGTAGTGTGATTCTATATGTAGTGTGATTCTATATGTAGTGTGATTCTATATGTAGTGTGATTCTATATGTAGTGTGATTCTATATGTAGTGTGATTCTATATGTAGTGTGATTCTATATGTGATTCTATATGTATGATTCTATATGTAGTGTGATTCTATATGTATGATTCTATATGTAGTGTGATTCTATATGTATTCTATATGTAGTATGATTCTATATGATTCTATATGTAGTGTGATTCTATATGTAGTGTGATTCTATATGTAGTGTGATTCTATATGTAGTGTGATTCTATATGTAGTGTGATTCTATATGTAGTTCTATGTGATTCTATATGTAGTATGATTCTATATGATTCTATATGTAGTGTGATTCTATATGTAGTGTGATTCTATGTAGTAGTGTGATTCTATATGTAGTGTGATTCTATGTGTAGTGTGATTCTATATGTAGTGTGATTCTATATGTAGTGTGATTCTATATGTAGTGTGATTCTATATGTAGTGTGATTCTATATGTAGTGTGATGATTCTATATGTAGTTCTATATGTGATTCTATATGTAGTGTGATTCTATATGTATTGTGATTCTATATGTAGTGTGATTCTATATGTAGTATGTGATTCTATATGTGTGATTCTATATGTAG
The DNA here is from genome assembly GCF_034236695.1 of Oncorhynchus nerka. NCBI lineage: Eukaryota > Metazoa > Chordata > Actinopteri > Salmoniformes > Salmonidae > Oncorhynchus > Oncorhynchus nerka. Next base: position 1,262,529 of record NC_088419.1, read on the forward strand.
TGTGATTCTATATGTAGTGTGATTCTATATGTAGTGTGATTCTATATGTAGTGTGATTCTATATGTAGTGTGATTCTATATGTAGTGTGATTCTATATGTAGTGTGATTCTATATGTAGTGTGATTCTATATGTAGTGTGATTCTATATGTGATTCTATATGTAGTGTGATTCTATATGTAGTGTGATTCTATATGTAGTGTGATTCTATATGTAGTGTGATTCTATATGTAGTGTGATTCTATATGTAGTGTGATTCTATATGTAGTGTGATTCTATATGTAGTATGATTCTATGATTCTATATGTAGTGTGATTCTATATGTAGTGTGATTCTATATGTAGTGTGATTCTATATGTAGTGTGATTCTATATGTAGTGTGATTCTATATGTAGTGTGATTCTATATGTAGTGTGATTCTATATGTAGTGTGATTCTATATGTAGTATGATTCTATATGTAGTGTGATTCTATATGTAGTATGTGATTCTATATGTAGTGTGATTCTATATGTAGTGTGATTCTATATGTAGTGTGATTCTATATGTAGTGTGATTCTATATGTAGTATATGATTCTATATGTAGTGTGATTCTATATGTAGTGTGATTCTATATGTAGTGTGATTCTATATGTAGTGTAGTGTGATTCTATATGTAGTGTGATTCTATATGTAGTGTGATTCTATATGTAGTGTGATTCTATATGTAGTGTGATTCTATATGTAGTGTGATTCTATATGTAGTGTGATTCTATATGTAGTGTGATTCTATATGTATTGTGATTCTATGTGTAGTGTGATTCTATATGTAGTGTGATTCTATATGTAGATTCTATATGTAGTGTGATTCTATATGTAGTGTGATTCTATATGTAGTGTGATTCTATATGTAGTGTGATTCTATATGTATGTGATTCTATATGTAGTGTGATTCTATATGTAGTGTGATTCTATATGTAGTGTGATTCTATATGTATGTGATTCTATATGTAGTGTGATTCTATATGTAGTATGATTCTATATGTATATGTAGTGATTCTATATGTAGTATGATTCTATATGTAGTGTGATTCTATATGTAGTGATTCTATATGTAGTGATTCTATATGTAGTGTGATTCTATATGTAGTGTGATTCTATATGTAGTATGTGATTCTATATGTAGTGTGATTCTATATGTAGTGTGATTCTATATGTAGTGTGATTCTATATGTAGTGTGATTCTATATGTAGTGTGATTCTATATGTAGTGTGATTCTATATGTAGTGTGATTCTATATGTAGTGTGATTCTATATGTAGTGTGATTCTATATGTATTGATTCTATATGTAGTGTGATTCTATATGTAGTGTGATTCTATATGTATTGATTCTATATGTAGTGTGATTCTATATGTAGTGTGATTCTATATGTAGTGTGATTCTATATGTAGTGTGATTCTATATGTAGTGTGATTCTATATGTAGTGTGATTCTATATGTAGTGTGATTCTATATGTAGTGTGATTCTATATGTAGTGTGATTCTATATGTAGTGTGATTCTATATGTAGTGTGTATTGATTCTATATGTATTCTATGTGTGATTCTATATGTAGTGTGATTCTATATGTATTGATTCTATATGTAGTGTGATTCTATATGTAGTGTGATTCTATATGTAGTGTGATTCTATATGTAGTGTGATTCTATATGTAGTGATTCTATATGATTCTATATGTAGTGTGATTCTATATGTGATTCTATATGTAGTGTGATTCTATATGTAGTGTGATTCTATATGTAGTGTGATTCTATATGTAGTGTGATTCTATATGTAGTGTGATTCTATATGTAGTGTGATTCTATATGTAGTGTGATTCTATATGTAGTGTGATTCTATATGTAGTGTGATTCTATATGTAGTGTGATTCTATATGTAGTGTGATTCTATATGTAGTGTGATTCTATATGTAGTGTGATTCTATATGTATATGTGTGATTCTATATGTAGTGATGATTCTATATGTAGTGTGATTCTATATGTAGTGTGATTCTATATGTAGTGTGATTCTATATGTAGTGTGATTCTATATGTAGTGTGATTCTATATGTAGTGTGATTCTATATGTAGTGTGATTCTATATGTAGTGTGATTCTATATGTAGTGTGATTCTATATGTAGTGTGATTCTATATGTAGTGTGATTCTATATGTATGTGATTCTATATGTAGTGTGATTCTATATGTAGTGTGATTCTATATGTAGTGTGATTCTATGTAGTGTGATTCTATATGTAGTGTGATTCTATATGTAGTGTGATTCTATATGTAGTGTGATTCTATATGTAGTGTGATTCTATATGTAGTGTGATTCTATATGTATTGTGATTCTATATGTAGTGTGATTCTATATGTAGTGTGATTCTATATGTAGTGTGATTCTATATGTAGTGTGATTCTATATGTAGTGTGATTCTATATGTAGTGTGATTCTATATGTAGTGTGATTCTATATGTAGTGTGATTCTATATGTAGTGTGATTCTATATGTAGTGTGATTCTATATGTAGTGTGATTCTATATGTAGTGTGATTCTATATGTAGTGTGATTCTATATGTGTGATTCTATATGTATTGTGATTCTATATGTAGTGTGATTCTATATGTAGTGATTCTATATGTAGTGTGATTCTATATGTAGTGTGATTCTATATGTAGTGTGATTCTATATGTAGTGTGATTCTATATGTAGTAGTGATTCTATATGTAGTGTGATTCTATGTGTAGTGTGATTCTATATGTAGTGTGATTCTATATGTAGTGTGATTCTATATGTAGTGTGATTCTATATGTAGTATGATTCTATATGATTCTATATGTAGTGATTCTATATGTAGTGTGATTCTATGTAGTGATGTGTAGTGTGATTCTATATGTAGTGTGATTCTATATGTATTGTGATTCTATATGATTCTATATGTAGTGTGATTCTATATGTAGTGTGATTCTATATGTAGTGTGATTCTATATGTAGTGTGATTCTATATGTAGTGTGATTCTATATGTAGTGTGATTCTATATGTATTGTAATTCTATATGTAGTGTGATTCTATATGTAGTATGATTCTATATGCATTGTGATTCTATATGTAGTATGGTTCTATATGTAGTATAATTCTATATGTAGTGTGATTCTATATGCATTGTGATTCTATATGTAGTATGGTTCTATATGTAGTGTGATTCTATATGTAGTGTGATTCTATATGTAGTGTGATTCTATATGTAGTGTGATTCTATATGTAGTGTGATTCTATATGTAGTGTGATTCTATATGTAGTGTGATTCTATGTGTAGTGTGATTCTATATGTAGTGTGATTCTATATGTATTGTGGTTTTATATATAGTATGATTCTATATGTGTGATTCTGTACGTATATTGATTCTATATATATATTCTTATTCTATTTGTATAGTGATTCATTATTTATTCATCTACAGTTAATGTCGGTAGTTTACATCCACTTAGGTTGGAGTCATTAAATCTAGTTTTTAAACCACTCCACAAATGTATTGTGAACAAACTATAGTTTTGGGAAGTCGGTTAGGACATCTAAGTAATTTATCCAACAATTGTTTACACATAGATTTTTTCACTTATAATTCACTGTATCACAATTCCAGTGGGTCAGAAGTGTACATACACTAAGTTGACTGTGCCTTTAAACTGCTTGGAAAATTCCAGACTAACATGTCATGGCTTTAGAAGCTTCTGATAGGCTAATTGACATAATTTGATTCAATTGGAGATGTAACTGTGGATGTATTTGAAGGCCTACCTTCAAACTCAGTGCCTCTTTGCTTGACATTATGGGAAAATCAAATGAAATCATCCAAGATCTCAGAAAATAAATTGTATACCTCCACAAGTCTAGTTCACCCTTGGGAGCAATTTCCAAATGCCTGAAGGTACCACGTCCATCTGTACCAACAATAGTATGCAAGTATAAACACCATAGGGCGAATCAGCCGTCATACTGCTCAGGAAGGAGACGCGTACTGTCTCCTAGAGATGAATGTACTTTGGTACGAAAAGTGAAAATCAATCCCAGAACAACAGCAAAGGACCTTGTGAAGATGCTGGAGGAAACAGGCACAAAAGTATCTATATCCACAGTATAGAGTCCTATATCAATATAACCTGAAAGGCCGCTCAGCAAGGAAGAAGCCACTACTACAAAACCGCCATAAAAAAAAGCCAGAATACGGTTTGCAACTGCACATGGAGACAAAGATTGTAGGAATGGGCCAAAATTCACCCAACGTATTGTGGGAAGCTTGTGGAGGGCTACCCAAAATGTTTGACCCAAGTTAAACAATTGAAAGGCAATGCTACCAAATACTAATTGAGTGAATGTAAACTTCTGACCCACTGGGAATGTGACGAAAGTATTGAAAGCTGAAATAAATTATTATCTCCACAGTTTTTCTGATGTTTTCACATTCTTAAAATATGTAGTGATCCTTACTGACTTAAGACAGGGAATGTTTAATAGGATAAAATATCAGGAATTGTGAAAAACTGAGTTTATGTAAATGCATTTGGCTAATGTGTATGTAAACTTCCGACTGCAACTGTATATATATAATATGACATTTGAAATGTCTTTATTATTTTGGAACTTCTGTGAGTGTAATGTTTACTGTTCATTTTTATTGTTTTTTTCTCACTTTTTTTATATATAATCTACTTCACTTGCTTTGGCAATATTAACATATATTTCCCTTGCCAATAAAGCCCCTTGAATAGATAGATAGATAGATAGATAGATAGATAGATAGATAGATAGATAGATAGATAGATAGATGAGACTGTGTGAATCAGGCCTTCATGGTCAATTTTGTTCCAACCGCTGTGTCTTTGTGAGACACAGAGTAGGTGAACGGATGATCTCCACATGTGTGGTTCCCACCGTGAAGCATGGAGGAAGAGGTGTGATGGTGTGGGTGTGTTTTGCTGGTGACACTTAACCAGTAAGGAACATTTAACCACAGCATTCTGCAGCGACACGCCATCCCCTCTTGAACTGAGATGCACCACTCGGGAGACCTTGATGTCAAAGTGGAATTATGTTTTTCAATTCTTTTACAAATTAACAAAACAATTAAATGCTGAAATGTGAGTCAATAACTATTCAACCCCTTTGTTTTGGCTAGCCTAAATAAGTTCAGGAGTACAAATGTCACATAATAAGTTGCATGGAATCACTCTGTGTGCAATAATAGTGTAACATGATTTTTGAAGGACTACCTCATCTCTGTACCCCACACATACAATTATATGTAAGGTCCCTCAGTCAAGAACTGAATTTCAAAAACAGAGTAAACCACAATGACCAGGGAGGTTTTCCTATTGGTAGATAGTACTGAGTATCACTCTTCATATTTCCAAGCATAGTGAAGGCTGCATCATGTTATGGGTATGCTTGTAATCGTTAAAGACTGGGGAGATTTTCAGGATTTAAAACAATTAACTAAGCACAGGACAAATCCTAGATGAAAACCTGGTCCAGTCTGCCTTTCAGCAGGACAATAACCTAAAACACAAGGCCAAATCTACACCAGGCCAAAGCTTACCAAGAAGACTGTTCCTGAGTGGCTGAGTTGTATAGTTCATTTTAAATATGCTTGAACATCTATGGCTAAACCTGCAGATGGTTGTCTAGCAAAGATCAACAACCAATTTGACGTATTGTAGCATCGAGAATTTTGAAAAGAATAATGGGCAAAATTTGCACAATTCAGGTATGGAAAGCTATTAGAGACTTGCCCAGGAAGACTCACAGCTGTAATCACTACAGAAAGTTAAATCTAACATGTATTGAATCAGGGAGATTAATACTTACGTAATCAAGATATACTATTCTGTGTAAATCATTGACAAAAAAAAAAGACAATTCCATTCCTTTTAAATCTGCTTTGTAACAGCAAAATGTGTAAAAAGCCAAGGGGTGTGGATACTTTCTGAAGGTATATAATGGTATGTAGTGCATGTGGTATTCATTTACATCAGTAGCTGTGCCATACTCCTACAGGAAATATACATCAAACTCCAAGACAAAACATCTCCCCTTTGAAAAGATCACGTTAGAAAATATGCAGAAGGAAAACTAATACGTTTAGCTAATAAGGTCTTTCAAAACAATCTGGACAATTAAATCAGTACTTTGATATGTTTTGATGTTGGTCAGTACTCTCCAGGGCAGGTCTATAACTCTATATAACTATCTGGCCTGTCTGTCCTATCTGGCCTGTCTGTCCTTTCCTCTGTGTGATGTCAGGGCTGGTTTATAACTCTATATAACTATCTGGCCTGTCTGTCCTTTCCTCTGTGTGATGTCAGGGCTGGTTTATAACTCTATATAACTATCTGGCCTGTCTGTCCTATCTGGCCTGTCTGTCCTTTCCTCTGTGTGAAGTCAGGGCTGGTTTATAACTCTATATAACTATCTGGCCAGTCTGTCCTATCTGGCCTGTCTGTCCTTTCCTCTGTGTGACGTCAGTGCTGGTTTATAACTCTATATAACTATCTGGCCTGTCTGTCCTATCTGGCCTGTCTGTCCTCTCTGGCCTGTCTGTCCTATCTGGCCTGTCTGTCCTATCTGGCCTGTCTGTCCTTTCCTCTGTGTGAAGTCAGGGCTGGTTTATAACTCTATATAACTATCTGGCCTGTCTGTCCTATCTGGCCTGTCTGTCCTTTCCTCTGTGTGATATCAGGGCTGGTTTATAACTCTATATACCTATCTGGCCTGTCTGTCCTTTCCTCTGTGTGAAGTCAGGGCTGGTTTATAACCCTATGTAACTATCTGGCCTGTCTGTCCTCTCTGGCCTGTCTGTCCTATCTGGCCTCTCTGTCCTATCTGGCCTGTCTGTCCTATCTGGCCTGTCTGTCCTTTCCTCTGTGTGATGTCAGGGCTGGTTTATAACTCTATGTAACTATCTGGCCTGTCTGTCCTCTCTGGCCTGTCTGTCCTATCTGGCCTCTCTGTCCTATCTGGCCTGTCTGTCCTCTCTGGCCTGTCTGTCCTATCTGGCCGGTCTGTCCTTTCCTCTGTGTGAGGTCAGGGCTGGTTTATAACTCTATATAACTGTCTGGCCTGTGTCTGTTCTTTTGTTCTTGTGGTCTTTCATATAAACCACATTTTTTTGGAGAACAGCAGCCTTCTATGAATAATAACGAGGGCAGAGTTCTGAGCAGAGAGATATCCAATGAGAGCAGAGTTCTGAGGCATAATCACAGAGATATCCAATGAGAGCAGAGTAAAAATAGAGAGAAGTCCAATGAGAGCAGAGTTCTGAGGCATAATCAAAGAGATATCCAATGAGAGCAGAGTAGAAACAGAGAGATATCCAATGAGAGCAGAGTAGAAACAGAGAGATATCCAATGAGAGCAGAGTAGAAACAGAGAGATATCCAATGAGAGCAGAGTAGAAACAGAGAGATATCCAATGAGAGCAGAGTTCTGAGGCAGAATCGGAAAGTTATCCAATGAGAGCAGAGTTCTGAGGCAGAATGCAACACATTGTGACCAGACCAGGTCAAACACATCTCATGTCCATTCATAAATATACATATTATCTAGTCGTTATACCTTAACTGAATATAGATACTTACGTGTCTCTCTGTGTGTGTGTGTTTGTGTGTGTGTGTGTGTGTGTGTGTGTGTGTGTGTGTGTGTGTGTGTGTGTGTGTGTGTGTGTGTGTGTGTGTGTGTGTGTGTGTGTGTGTTTGTGTGTGTGTGTGTGTCAGTACAGTGGTTACACAGTGTAGTTCTGGAACAGTTTATCAGCCACTGAGCTGTATTCTGACGCTGATGATAAATACAGTGTGTTTTGATCCGTACTCAGAACGCAGGGATGGAATGACTCCCCAGTGTTGTTCTAGAATGATAAATGTAGTGTTCTGGAACACACAGTGTTCCTAAAGCCTGCCATACAGGGCTGCTTCTGCAAGCTCTGCAACTCTGGTACGCTTGAACCTGAACTGGAGTGTGTCGTGGGTGTTTACAGTAGTCGTGGGTTTTTACAGTAGTCGTGGGTTTGTATTGTAGTCCTGTGTCGTGGGTTTTTACAGTCGTCATGGGTTTTTACAGTAGTCGTGGGTTTGTATTGTAGTCCTGTGTTGTGGGTTTTTACAGTAGTCGTGGGTTTGTAATGTAGTCCTGTGTCGTGGGTTTTTACAGTAGTCATGGGTTTGTATTGTAGTCCTGTGTTGTGGGTTTTTACAGTAGTCGTGAGTTTGTAATGTAGTCCTGTGTCGTGGGTTTTTATAGTAGTCATGGGTTTGTAATGTAGTCCTGTGTTGTGGGTTTTTACAGTAGTCGTGGGATTGTAATGTAGTCCTGTGTTGTGGGTTTTTACAGTAGTCATGGGTTTGTATTGTAGTCCTGTGCCGTGGGTTTTTACAGTAGTCGTGGGTTTGTATTGTAGTCCTGTGTCGTGGGTTTTTACAGTAGTCTTGGGTTTGTAATGTAGTCCTGTGTTGTGGGTTTTTACAGTAGTCGTGGGTTTGTATTGTAGTCCTGTGTCGTGGGTTTTTACAGTAGTCATGGTTTGTAATGTAGTCCTGTGTCGTGGGTTTTTACAGTAGTCATGGGTTTTAACAGTAGTCATGGGTTTGTAATGTAGTCCTGTGTCGTGGGTTTTTACAGTAGTCGTGGGTTTGTATTGTAGTCCTGTGTCGTGGGTTTTTACAGTAGTCGTGGGTTTGTAATGTAGTCCTGTGTCGTGGGTTTTTACAGTAGACATGGGTTTGTAATGTAGTCCTGTGTGGTGGGTTTTTACAGTAGTCATGGGTTTTAACAATAGTCATGGGTTTGTATTGTAGTCCTGTGTCGTGGATTTTTACAGTAGTCGTGGGTTTGTAATGTAGTCCTTTGTCGTGGGTTTTTACAGTAGTCGTGGGTTTGTATTGTAGTCCTGTGTCGTGGGTTTTTACAGTAGTCATGGTTTGTAATGTAGTCCTGTGTCGTGGGTTTTTACAGTAGTCGTGGGTTTGTATTGTAGTCCTGTGTCGTGGGTTTTTACAGTAGTCGTGGGTTTGTAATGTAGTCCTGTGTCGTGGGTTTTTCCAGTAGTCATGGGTTTGTAATGTAGTCCTGTGTTGTGGGTTTTTACAGTAGTCATGGGTTTTAACAATAGTCATGGGTTTGTATTGTAGTCCTGTGTCGTGGGTTTTTACAGTAGTCGTGGGTTTGTATTGTAGTCCTGTGTCGTAGGTTTTTACAGTAGTCATGGGTTTGTAATGTAGTCCTGGGTCGTGGGTTTTTACAGTAGTCATGGGTTTGTAATGTAGTCCTGTGTCGTGGGTTTTTACAGTAGTCGTGGGTTTGTATTGTAGTCCTGTGTCATGGGTTTTTACAGTAGTCGTGGGTTTGTACTGTAGTCCTGTGTCATGGGTTTTTACAGTAGTCATGGTTTGTATTGTAGTCCTGTGTCGTGGGTTTTTACAGTAGTCATGGTTTGTAATGTAGTCCTGTGCCGTGGGTTTTTACAGTAGTCGTGGGTTTGTATTGTAGTCCTGTGTCGTGGGTTTTTACAGTAGTCATGGGTTTTTACAGTAGTTGTGGGTTTGTATTGTAGTCCTGTGTTGTGGGTTTTTACAGTAGTCGTGGGTTTGTAATGTAGTCCTGTGTCGTGGGTTTTTACAGTAGTCATGGGTTTGTATCGTAGTCCTGTGTTGTGGGTTTTTACAGTAGTCGTGAGTTTGTAATGTAGTCCTGTGTCGTGGGTTTTTACAGTAGTCGTGGGTTTAGTCCTGTGTTGTGGGTTTTTACAGTAGTCGTGGGTTTGTATTGTAGTCCTGTGTCCTGGGTTTTTACAGTAGTCATGGTTTGTAATGTAGTCCTGTGTCGTGGGTTTTTACAGCAGTCATGGGGTTGTATTGTAGTCCTGTGTCGTAGGTTCCTAAAGTAGAAGTGTGTTTTTAAAGTAGTTGTGTTTCAAAGTAGTTATGTGTTTTTTAGTTGTGTTTTTTTCTAAGTAGTAGTGTGTTTTAAAATATGAGTGTGTTTTTAAAGTAGTTGTGTATTTATGAAGTAGAGGTGTGTTTTAAAGTTGTAGTGTGTTTATAAAGTAATAGTGTGTTTTTAAAATAGTGGTATGTTTTTAAAGTACTTGTTGTGTGTGTTTTTTTTAAACCATGTGTCCATTATAAAAATGGGCACGTCATATCAAACTGCTTTAAAAAATGAAATAATAGCCATGTCTGGAGTTTTACCTGGTTAAATACCAGATCAGGAAAAACTCTGGGCCCCAGGAAATACATTTCCGAACCACAATTCTTGGACATATGGTTCCATCTCTGTCTTGGACCTATAGTTCCATCTCTGTCTTTGTCCTATAGTTCCATCTCTGTCTTTGTCCTATAGTTCCATCTCTGTCTTGGACCTATGGTTCCATCTCTGTCTTTGTCCTATAGTTCCATCTCTGTCTTTGTCCTATAGTTCCATCTCTGTCTTGGACCTATAGTTCCATCTCTGTCTTGGACCTATAGTCCCATCTCTGTCTTTGTCTTATAGTTCCATCTCTGTCTTGGACCTATAGTTCCATCTCTGTCTTTGTCTTATAGTTCCATCTCTGTCTTGGACCTATGGTTCCATCTCTGTCTTTGTCCTATAGTTCCATCTCTGTCTTTGTCCTATAGTTCCATCTCTGTCTTGGACCTATAGTTCCATCTCTGTCTTGGACCTATAGTCCCATCTCTGTCTTTGTCTTATAGTTCCATCTCTGTCTTGGACCTATAGTTCCATCTCTGTCTTTGTCTTATAGTTCCATCTCTGTCTTGGACCTATGGTTCCATCTCTGTCTTGGACCTAAAGTTCCATCTCTGTCTTGGACCTATGGTTCCATCTCTGTCTTGGACCTAAAGTTCCATCTCTGTCTTGGACCTATGGTTCCATCTCTGTCTTTGTCCTATAGTTCCATCTCTGTCTTGGACCTATAGTTCCATCTCTGTCTTTGTCCTATAGTTCCATCTCTGTCTTGGACCTATAGTTCCATCTCTGTCTTTGTCCTATAGTTCCATCTCTGTCTTGGACCTATGGTTCCATCTCTGTCTTTGTCCTATAGTTCCATCTCTGTCTTGGACCTATAGTTCCATCTCTGTCTTTGTCCTATAGTTCCATCTCTGTCTTGGACCTATGGTTCCATCTCTGTCTTTGTCCTATAGTTCCATCTCTGTCTTGGACCTATAGTTCCATCTCTGTCGTTGTCCTATAGTTCCATCTCTGTCTTGGACCTATGGTTCCATCTCTGTCTTTGTCCTATAGTTCCATCTCTTTCTTGGACCTATGGTTCCATCTCTGTCTTTGTCCTATAGTTCCATCTCTGTCTTGGACCTATGGTTCCATCTCTGTCTTTGTCCTATAGTTCCATCTCTGTCTTTGTCCTATAGTTCCATCTCTGTCTTGGACCTATGGTTCCATCTCTGTCTTTGTCCTATAGTTCCATCTCTGTCTTGGACCTATGGTTCCATCTCTGTCTTGGACCTAACGTTCCATCTCTGTCTTGGACATAAAGTTCCATCTCTGTCTTGGACCTATAGTTCCATCTCTGTCTTTGTCCTATAGTTCCATATCTGTCTTGGACCTATAGTTCCATCTCTGTCTTTGTCCTATAGTTCCATCTCTGTCTTGGACCTATGGTTCCATCTCTGTCTTTGTCCTATAGTTACATCTCTGTCTTGGACCTATGGTTCCATCTCTGTCTTTGTCCTATAGTTCCATCTCTGTCTTGGACCTATGGTTCCATCTCTGTCTTTGTCCTATAGTTCCATCTCTGTCTTGGACCTATGGTTCCATCTCTGTCTTTGTCCTATAGTTCCATCTCTGTCTTGGACCTATGGTTCCATCTCTGTCTTTGTCCTATAGTTCCATCTCTGTCTTTGTCCTATAGTTCCATCTCTGTCTTGGACCTATGGTTCCATCTCTGTCTTTGTCCTATAGTTCCATCTCTGTCTTGGACATAAAGTTCCATCTCTGTCTTGGACCTATAGTTCCATCTCTGTCTTGGACCTATGGTTCCATCTCTGTCTTTGTCCTATAGTTCCATCTCTGTCTTGGACCTATGATTCCATCTCTGTCTTGGAACTATGGTTCCATCTCTGTCTTGGACCTAATAGTTCCATCTCTGTCTTGGACCTAATAGTTCCATCTCTGTCTTGGACCTATGGTTCCATCTCTGTCTTTGTCCTATAGTTCCATCTCTGTCTTGGACCTATGGTTCCATCTCTGTCTTTGTCCTATAGTTCCATCTCTGTCTTGGACCTATGGTTCCATCTCTGTCTTTGTCCTATAGTTCCATCTCTGTCTTTGTCCTATAGTTCCATCTCTGTCTTGGACCTATGGTTCCATCTCTGTCTTTGTCCTATAGTTCCATCTCTGTCTTGGACATAAAGTTCCATCTCTGTCTTGGACCTATAGTTCCATCTCTGTCTTGGACCTATGGTTCCATCTCTGTCTTTGTCCTATAGTTCCATCTCTGTCTTGGACCTATGGTTCCATCTCTGTCTTGGAACTATGGTTCCATCTCTGTCTTGGACCTAATAGTTCCATCTCTGTCTTGGACCTAATAGTTCCATCTCTGTCTTGGACCTATGGTTCCATCTCTGTCTTGGACCTATAGTTCCATCTCTGTCTTTGTCCTATAGTTCCATCTCTGTCTTTGTCCTATAGTTCCATCTCTGTCTTGTGTGATCAGAAACTGAGCAAAGCAAGCAAATGTCCTTTAAAGGGTTTAAAGATGTTATTTATGCAAAATCATTCTTCACCACATTATGGTTTAGGACCAAGAACTTCTAAATAAACCCAAACTAAAGTCAGAGTTTCATTCAAATGCAATAAGCAAATTAACATTTGATCTGAGGGGATGTTTAGAAACAGTTGTTTACGCCGGTGGAAATTATAGACTAGAAGGTTAATTTTAGGCTTGTTAATCTCATTGTTTACTGATGCTGCTCTGCATGGTGTTCAGAGCACAGACTGCGTATAGTGCACTATGTAGGGAATAGGGTGGTTATGGGCCCTGGTCTAAAGTAGTGCACTATGTAGGGTGGTTATGGGCCCTGGTCTAAAGTAGTGCACTATGTAGGGAATACGGTGGTTTGGGCCCTGGCCTAAAGTAGTGCACTATGTAGGGAATACGGTGGTTATGGGCCCTGGTCTAAAGTAGTGCCCTATATAGGGAATAGGGTGCCATTTGGGGTGCATGCTGTCTTCAGAGTGTGTGATGTGTGGAGCCAGACTCACAACCATTTAGCTGGAGACGACTTTCATCTTCCTGCTGTTCTTTCCCTCTTTCTTTCTCTTCATCTCTCCCTCCGTCTCTCCCTCTTTCTCTCTCTTCCTCTCTCCCTCCGTCTCTCCCTCTTTCTCTCTCTTCCTCTCTCCCTCCATCTCTCCCTCCTCTCCCTCCGTCTCTCCCTCTTTCTCTCCCTCCGTCTCTCCATCTCCCCCTGAAGGAGTGGTGCTCACACATGCCACTGTAATAAAGCCATTTTGATATTCAAATGAGTTGGAAAACAACATTATTCCTACATGTCTAGTTGACGACCAGAATACATCTGACAGCTGGAATGAACATGGTCTCCTTATGGTCTCCTTCTATTTATGGTGGAGGAGAAATGGATAGGATGAAGGCAGAGAGGAGAGAGGGAGAAAGGGAAGGGTAGTGGGAAGGAGAGAGGGAAGGAGATAGGGAAGGAGAGAGGGAAGGAGAGAGGGAAGGGTAGTGGGAAGGAGACACTATGGCCCCAATCACACACCCACCCAACCACCCACGACCCACACCCACTCACAAACCCACTCTCTCACCCCCCCACCCACTAACCCACCCTCCCACCGACCCCCACCAACCACCCACCCACCCACCCAGCCACAGACCGAACCCCACCAATCCCCCACTCAACCCACCAACCCACCCACACACCAACCCCCACCAACCCCCACTCAACCCACCGACCCACCCACCCACCAACCCCCACCAACCCCCACTCAACCCACCGACCGACCCACCCACCCACCAACCCCCACTCAACCCACCGACCCACCCACCCACCCACCAACCCCTACCAACCCCCACTCAACCCACCGACCGACCCACCCACCCACCAACCCCCACCAACCCCCCACTCAACCCACCAACCCACCCACCCACCAACCCCCCACCAACCCCCACTCAACCCACCGACCCACCCACCCACCAACCCCCACCAACCCCCACTCAACCCACCGACCCACCCACACACCGAAAATACAACTCCTGGAAATGTTTCCGACTTTGTGCTTGGTCCATAAATCATAGTATGGAACAGGATGAGCAGAGGGCCTGGGCTTGGCAGGGAATCATCCAGAACACAGCTCTCCTCCCTCCAGTCATCCCAGTCCGGTGCAGCCGAATACCTGAACACTACAGGTATTAATGAACACACTGGTCTCTCTGAACACTACAGGTATTAATGAACACACTGGTCTCTCTGTCTAGGCCTTCCACAAGGTGCTCATCTTGGTCTGGCCTGAGGATACCTACCTGTGTGTGTGTGTGTGTGTGTGTGTGTGTGTGTGTGTGTGTGTGTGTGTGTGTGTGTGTGTGTGTGTGCGTGCGTGCGTGCGTGCGTGTGTGTGTGTGTTATACATCCCTGTGTAGCTTCAGTATTTATAGCTCACAGAAGTAATTTGTGGTAAGTGCGTGGGGGCCGCCATCTTGCACCTCCACTATTCTAGCTAGCATCATTACATCATTTTCCAAATTCTGGAGGCAGTGGAAATGCATTTCAAGCCCACCAAAGGCCAGGGCACCGCAGGCCAACCCAACAAGGCCAGCCCACCAAGGCCAGCCCACAAGGCCAGCCAACCAAGGCCAGCCTACCACAGGTTTACTTCAGAGTGTCAAAAGAAATGAGGCTACAGTGATTTTACAAAGACATAGAGCTGATCTTTCACTACACCCCCCCAACAGACAGTCCCCCCAACAGTCAGTCTCCCTCAACGGACAGTCCCCCCCAACAGACCCCCCCAACAGACATTCCCCCAAACAGACAGTCCCCCCAACAGACAGTCCCCTCCAAAGGACAGTACCCCCAACAGACAGTCTCCACCCCCAACAGACAGTCCCCCCCCAACAGACAGCCCACCCCAAAACAGACAGCCCACCCCCAACAGACAGTCCCCCCAACAGACAGTCCCCCCCCAACAGATGGTCCCCCTCAACAGACGGTCCCCCAACAGACAGTCCCCCCAACAGACAGCCCACCCCCAACAGACAGCCCACCCCCCAACAGACAGCCCACCCCCAACAGACAGTCCCCCAACAGACAGTCCCACCCCCAACAGACTGTCCCCCTCAACAGACGGTCCCCCCAACAGACAGTCCCCCCCAACAGACAGTCCCCCAACAGACAGTCCCCCAAACAGACGGTCCCCCTCAACAGACGGTCCCCCAACAGACAGTCCCCCAACAGACAGTCCCCCAAACAGACGGTCCCCCTCAACAGACGGTCCCCCCAACAGACAGTCCCCCAAACAGACGGTCCCCCTCAACAGATGGTCCCCCTCAACAGACGGTCCCCCCAACAGACAGTCCCCCCAACAGACAGTCCCCCCAACAGACAGTCCCCCAAACAGACGGTCCCCCTCAACAGACGGTCCCCCTCAACAGACGGTCCCCCCCAACAGACAGTCCCCCAACAGACAGTCCCCCTCAACAGACGGTCCCCCTCAACAGACGGTCCCCCTCAACAGACGGTCCCCCTCAACAGACAGTCCCCCAACAGACAGTCCCCCTCAACAGACGGTCCCCTCCAAAGGACAGTACCCCCAACAGACAGTCTCCACCCCCAACAGACAGTCCCCCCAACAGACAGCCCACCCCCAACAGACAGCCCACCCCCCAACAGACAGTCCCCCCAACAGACAGTCCCCCCCAACAGACAGTCCCCCCCAACAGATGGTCCCCCTCAACAGACGGTCCCCCAACAGACAGTCCCCCCAACAGACAGCCCACCCCCAACAGACAGCCCACCCCCCCAACAGACAGCCCACCCCCAACAGACAGTCCCCCCCAACAGACAGTCCCACCCCCAACAGACGGTCCCCCTCAACAGACGGTCCCCCCAACAGACAGTCCCCCCCAACAGACAGTCCCCCCAACAGACAGTCCCCCAAACAGACGGTCCCCCTCAACAGACGGTCCCCCAACAGACAGTCCCCCAACAGACAGTCCCCCAAACAGACGGTCCCCCCTCAACAGACGGTCCCCCAACAGACAGTCCCCCAAACAGACGGTCCCCCCTCAACAGACGGTCCCCCTCAACAGACGGTCCCCCCAACAGACAGTCCCCCCAACAGACAGTCCCCCCCCCAACAGACAGTCCCCCAAACAGACGGTCCCCCTCAACAGACGGTCCCCCAACAGACAGTCCCCCAACAGACAGTCCCCCCCAACAGACGGTCCCCCTCAACAGACGGTCCCCCTCAACAGACGGTCCCCCAACAGACAGTCCCCCCCAACAGACAGTCCCCCAAACAGACGGTCCCCCTCAACAGACGGTCCCCCAACAGACAGTCCCCCAACAGACAGTCCCCCAAACAGACGGTCCCCCCTCAACAGACGGTCCCCCTCAACAGACGGTCCCCCCAACAGACAGTCCCCCCAACAGACAGTCCCCCAACAGATTGTCACTACACCGATTTATATAATGATTCCAAGCTGCACCGAGAAGAATTCATCACTCTGACAGAAATTATTCCTTCCATTAGGAACTATACTGTAGACTCAGGTAGAGGTCTGATCTCCTTCCATTGGGAACTATACTGTAGACTCAGGTAGAGGTCTGATCTCCTTCCATTGGGAACTATACTGTAGACTCAGGTAGAGGTCTGATCTCCTTCCATTAGGAACTATACTGTAGACTCAGGTAGAGGTCTGATCTCCTTCCATTAGGAACTATACTGTAGACTCAGGTAGAGGTCTGATCTCCTTCCATTAGGAACTATACTGTAGACTCAGGTAGAGGTCTGATCTCCTTCCATTAGGAACTATACTGTAGACTCAGGTAGAGGTCTGATCTCCTTCCATTAGGAACTATACTGTAGACTCAGGTAGAGGTCTGATCTCCTTCCATTAGGAACTATACTGTAGACTCAGGTAGAGGTCTGATCTCCTTCCATTAGGAACTATACTGTAGACTCAGGTAGAGGTCTGATCTCCTTCCATTGGGAACTATACTGTAGACTCAGGTAGAGGTCTGATCTCCTTCCATTGGGAACTATACTGTAGACTCAGGTAGAGGTCTGATCTCCTTCCATTGGGAACTATACTGTAGACTCAGGTAGAGGTCTGATCTCCTTCCATTGGGAACTATACTGTAGACTCAGGTAGAGGTCTGATCTCCTTCCATTGGGAACTATACTGTAGACTCAGGTAGAGGTCTGATCTCCTTCCATTGGGAACTATACTGTAGACTCAGGTAGAGGTCTGATCTCCTTCCATTGGGAACTATACTGTAGACTCAGGTAGAGGTCTGATCTCCTTCCATTGGGAACTATACTGTAGACTCAGGTAGAGGTCTGATCTCCTTCCATTAGGAACTATACTGTAGACTCAGGTAGAGGTCTGATCTCCTTCCATTAGGAACTATACTGTAGACTCAGGTAGAGGTCTGATCTCCTTCCATTAGGAACTATACTGTAGACTCAGGTAGAGGTCTGATCTCCTTCCATTAGGAACTATACTGTAGACTCAGGTAGAGGTCTGATCTCCTTCCATTAGGAACTATACTGTAGACTCAGGTAGAGGTCTGATCTCCTTCCATTAGGAACTATACTGTAGACTCAGGTAGAGGTCTGATCTCCTTCCATTAGGAACTATACTGTAGACTCAGGTAGAGGTCTGATCTCCTTCCATTGGGAACTATACTGTAGACTCAGGTAGAGGTCTGATCTCCTTCCATTGGGAACTATACTGTAGACTCAGGTAGAGGTCTGATCTCCTTCCATTGGGAACTATACTGTAGACTCAGGTAGAGGTCTGATCTCCTTCCATTGGGAACTATACTGTAGACTCAGGTAGAGGTCTGATCTCCTTCCATTGGGAACTATACTGTAGACTCAGGTAGAGGTCTGATCTCCTTCCATTGGGAACTATACTGTAGACTCAGGTAGAGGTCTGATCTCCTTCCATTGGGAACTATACTGTAGACTCAGGTAGAGGTCTGATCTCCTTCCATTAGGAACTATACTGTAGACTCAGGTAGAGGTCTGATCTCCTTCCATTAGGAACTATACTGTAGACTCAGGTAGAGGTCTGATCTCCTTCCATTAGGAACTATACTGTAGACTCAGGTAGAGGTCTGATCTCCTTCCATTGGGAACTATACTGTAGACTCAGGTAGAGGTCTGATCTCCTTCCATTAGGAACTATACTGTAGACTCAGGTAGAGGTCTGATCTCCTTCCATTAGGAACTATACTGTAGACTCAGGTAGAGGTCTGATCTCCTTCCATTAGGAACTATACTGTAGACTCAGGTAGAGGTCTGATCTCCTTCCATTAGGAACTATACTGTAGACTCAGGTAGAGGTCTGATCTCCTTCCATTAGGAACTATACTGTGTATGGAGCCTCTCTCTGCTCCATAAAGCCACTGCATTCATACCAAATGGCTCCCTATTCTCTATATAGTGCACTCATTTTGATTAAAACCGTATGGGTAGTGCTCCATTTATGAGTGAGGCGATATAAATCACCCAGATATCCTCTGAGCTGCTCCGTCTCTCTCTCTCTCTCTCTCTGTCTCTCCCTCTCTCTCTCTCTCTCTCTGCTGAAGTACCTATTTCCCCTGCTCTGTGTGTCTGTGTTCTGATTTGTAGGCCAGAGCACACAAGCCAACACACACAGGAAGCTCACAGATACTTCCTACAGGCCTAATAGGAAGTGACATTATTCACAGATCACTGGGGCTAATATGTGACATTTTTACTCCTTAGCGTTTTTATAAAGAGGATATTTTTCAACACTGTCATATCCGTGTCTGGGGAGCGATGCTTCACTGCTACTGTTGTGCTACTGTTGTGCTACTGTTGTGCTACTGCTTATCTATTATTGTGCTATCAATCAATCAATGTATTTATAAAGCCCAGATGTCGCAAAGAGCTGTACAGAAACCCAGCCTAAAACCCCAAACAGCAAGCAATGCAGATGTAGGAGCACGGTGGCTAGGAAAAACTCCCTAGAAAGGCGCTGAACCTAGGAACCTAGGAAGAAACTTAGAGAGGAACCAGGCTCTGAGGGGTGACGAGTCCTCTTCTGGCTGTGCTGGGTGGAGATTATAACAGAACATGGCCAAGATGTTCAAAAGTTCATCGATAAATGTCAGTAGGCTTTTCATAGCCGAGCATTCAGAGGATGAGACAGCAGGTACTGTTGTTGTACTAGGTTAGGTCAGCCCCTTGTTACTGTTGAAGTACTAGGGTGTGGAGCTACTCTCTCTCTCTCTCTCTCTCTCTCTCTCTCTCTCTCTCTCTCTCTCTCTCTCTCTGTGGGAGCTTCGCTGTCCTGGAGCCATGAGAGGAACCCCACGTAGAGAGAGGAGCTTCATGCCAGGGACAAGGGATAAGAATGAGACTCACCGGAGGTTCCCTGTCACAGACCATGAGTTTTCATGGCTGGCCCAGGGCTCGGGGTATATGACTGGAGAAGAGAGAACTGGGGCCTGGGGATGGGGGTAGGAGGTAGGGGTTCAGGGCCAAGTACAGCCAGACTGAGTTATAGCCTAGGGAGGGGCTGATGGTTGCCTGAACACTGATGCACTTTCCAGGTCACAGCAGGGTAATAACACACTACTATATTGTGACGAGAGTAACACTCTGATACTAGTCTGGTTCATAGAGTTAGACTAGAGTAACACTCTGATACTAGTCTGGTTCATAGAGTTAGACTAGAGTAACACTCTGATACTAGTCTGGAACATAGAGTTAGACTAGAGTAACACTCTGATACTAGTCTGGTTCATAGAGTTAGACTAGAGTAACACTCTGTTACTAGTCTGGTTCATAGAGTTAGACTAGAGTGACACTCTGTGAAACTAGTTTGGAACATAGAGTTAGACTAGAGTAACACTCTGATACTAGTCTGGTTCATAGAGTTAGACTAGAGTGACACTCTGTGAAACTAGTTTGGAACATAGAGTTAGACTAGGGTAACACTCCCTGATACTAGTCTGGAACATAGAGTTAGACTAGAGTAAAACTCTATGATACTAGTCTGGAACATAGAGTTAGACTAGAGTAACTCTCTATGATACTAGTCTTGGACATAGAGTTAGACTAGAGTAACACTCCCTGATACTAGTCTGGTTCATAGAGTTAGACTAGAGTAACACTCTATGTTACTAGTCTGGTACATAAAGTTAGACTAGAGTAACACTCTATGATACTAGTCTGGAACATAGAGTTAGACTAGAGTAACACTCCCTGATACTAGTCTGGTTCATAGAGTTAGACTAGAGTAACTCTCTATGATACCAGTCTGGTTCATAGAGTTAGACTAGAGTAACACTCCCTGATACTAGTCTGGAACATAGAGTTAGACTAGAGTAACACTCCCTGATACTAGTCTGGAACATAGAGTTAGACTAGAGTAACACTCTATGATACTAGTCTGGAACATAGAGTTAGACTAGAGTAACACTCCATGTAACTAGTCTGGAACATAGAGGTAAAGTTTTGACATTAACTGTAGTAAATGCAGAATGTGAAACTTGACGTCGACCAGGATTGAGAGTTCTCATGAGGTCCCATTTGCTATAGAAACGTTGTATTGTTTTCTGTAATAACTGAATGAAAGGTCCTGCTCTGACTAGTGCAGATGGGTTTCCTCTGGCTCTATACGTCTCCAACTATACGATGCACATTGAAGCCAATTCCACTGCATTTTTTCATTGTCAGGCACGGATTTAAACCTGGGACACCGGCTGGGTCACACGGGTGCTATGGCCGTGGTTAGGGCCGTGATCCCGTGGTGGGAACATCAATCAGCGGAAATCTTCAAGAGCGCCACCTATAGAGGTTGATAAAACTCAAACTTTCATTAAAATGGACATACAACGTACTGAATTAAAGCTACACTCGTTGTGAATCTATCCACCAAGTCAGATTTGTAAAATGCTTTTCGGCGAAAGCATGAGAAGCTATTATCTGATAGCATGCACCCTCAAAATACTGCAACGTCACCTAACACGACAGATTTTGCGTTAGCCGGCGCAAACCAAAACGCAGAAATAAAATATAAAACATTCATTACCTTTGACGAGCTTCTTTCTTGGCACTCCTAGATGTCCCATAAACATCATTTAGGGTCTTTTTTCGATTAAATCGGTCCATATATAGGCTAGATATCGATCTAAGAATACTGTGTGAACAACGGAAAAAAATAGCTTTTTCTAACGTAACGTCATTTTTTTAAATTAAAAAAGTCGACGATAAACTTTCACAAAACACTTCGAAATACTTTTGTAATGCAACTTTAGGTATTAGTACACGTTAATAAGCGATAAAATTCATCAGGAGGCGATGTAAATTCTATAGGTCTCCGTTGGAAAATATTGTCAAGAGAAATCTCAACCAAAACATCCGGTCGGAGACCGGAGGGAATCGGTTCCCTTGTGTCGGTTTGACCAAGAATGAAAGCCGAATCAAATGACAAGACTCTAGACATCGTGTGGAAGCTGTAGGCACTGCAACCTCGGCCTCATTTAATCCGGTTCACTTTGAACAATGCCTTGAAGTCGCGCATGGATATTTATTTCCATTTTCAGTGATCAGATTTTCATGCACTTTTCGATGAAACGCACTTTCTGTTACAGTCACAGCCGTGATTTAACCAGTTTTAGAAACGTCTGAGTGTTTTCTATCCACACATACTAATCATATGCATATACTATATTCCTGGCATGAATAGCAGGGCGCTGAAATGTTGCGCGATTTTTAACAAAAAGCTGCGAAAATTCGCAACTTCCCTAACAGGTTTTAATGATCAGGTAGAACAGAAAAGCAGCAGGCTTACGGACCTAGTAGGACCAGAGCTGAATACCCCTGTTCTGCAGGCTTACGGACCTCGTAGGACCAGAGCTGAATACCCCTGTTCTGCAGGCTTCCGGACCTCGTTGGGCCAGAGCTGAATACCCCCGTTCTGCAGGCTTACGGACCTCGTAGGACCAGAGCTGAATACCCCTGTTCTGCAGGCTACGGACCTCGTAGGACCAGAGCTGGATACCCCTGTTCTGCAGGTTTACGGACCTCGTAGGACCAGAGCTGAATACCCCTGTTCTGCAGGCTTACGGACCTCGTTGGGCCAGAGCTGAATACCTCTGTTCTGCAGGCTACGGACCTCGTTGGGCCAGAGCTGAATACCCCTGTTGTGCAGGCTTACGGACCTCGTAGGGCCAGAGCTGAATACCCCTGTTCTGCAGGCTACGGACCTCGTTGGGCCAGAGCTGAATACCCCTGTTCTGCAGGCTAACGGACCTCGTTGGGCCAGAGCTGAATACCCCTGTTCTGCAGGCTACGGACCTCGTTGGGCCAGAGCTGAATACCCCTGTTCTGCAGGCTACGGACCTCGTAGGACCAGAGCTGAATACCCCTGTTCTGCAGGCTACAGACCTCGTAGGGCCAGAGCTGAATACCCCTGTTCTGCAGGCTACGGACCTCGTAGGGCCAGAGCTGAATACCCCTGTTCTGCAGGCTACGGACCTCGTAGGACCAGATCTGAATACCCCTGTTCTGCAGGCTACGGACCTCGTAGGGCCAGAGCTGAATACCCCTGTTCTGCAGGCTACGGACCCCGTAGGGCCAGAGCTGAATACCCCTGTTCTGCAGGTTACGGACCTCGTAGGACCAGAGCTGAATACCCCTGTTCTGCAGGCTTACGGACCTCGTAGGACCAGAGCTGAATACCCCTGTTCTGCAGGCTACGGACCTCGTAGGACCAGATCTGAATACCCAGGTTCTGCAGGCTACGGACCTCGTAGGGCCAGAGTTGAATACCCCTGTTCTGCAGGCTATTGACCTCGTTGGGCCAGAGCTGAATAACCCCGTTCTGCAGGCTTACGGACCTCGTAGGGCCAGATCTGAATACCCCTGTTCTACATGCTTACGGACATCGTTGGGCCAGAGCTGAATACCCCTGTTCTGCAGGTTTATGGACCTCGTAGGACCAGAGCTGAATACCCCTGTTCTGCAGGCTACGGACCTCGTAGGACCAGAGCTGGATACCCCTGTTCTGCAGGTTTACGGACCTCGTAGGACCAGAGCTGAATAACCCTGTTCTGCAGGCTACGGACCCCGTAGGGCCAGAGCTGAATACCCCCGTTCTGCATTCTTAGGGACCTCGTAGGGCCAGAGCTGAATACCCCTGTTCTGCTGGCTTACGGACCTCGTTGGGCCAGAGCTGAATACCCCTGTTCTGCAGGCTTACGGACCTCGTAGGGCCAGAGCTGAATACCCCTGTTCTGCAGGCTTACGGACCTCGTTGGGCCAGAGCTGAATACCCCTGTTCTGCAGGCTACGGACCTCGTTGGGCCAGAGCTGGATACCCCTGTTCTGCAGGCTTACGGACCTCGTAGGGCCAGAGCTGAATACCCCTGTTCTGCAGGCTACGGACCTCGTTGGGCCAGAGCTGAATACCCCTGTTCTGCAGACTAACGGACCTCGTTGGGCCAGAGCTGAATACCCCTGTTCTGCAGGCTACGGACCTCGTTGGGCCAGAGCTGAATACCCCTGTTCTGCAGGCTACGGACCTCGTAGGGCCAGAGCTGAATACCCCTGTTCTGCAGGCTACGGACCTCGTAGGGCCAGATCTGAATACCCAGGTTCTGCAGGCTACGGACCTCGTAGGGCCAGATCTGAATACCCCTGTTCTGCAGGCTACGGACCTTGTTGGGCCAGAGCTGAATACCCCTGTTCTGCAGGCTACGGACCTCGTAGGGCCAGAGCTGAATACCCCTGTTCTGCAGGTTACGGACCTCGTAGGACCAGAGCTGAATACCCCTGTTCTGCAGGCTTACGGACCTCGTAGGACCAGAGCTGAATACCCCTGTTCTGCAGGCTACGGACCTCGTAGGACCAGATCTGAATACCCAGGTTCTGCAGGCTACGGACCTCGTAGGGCCAGAGTTGAATACCCCTGTTCTGCAGGCTACGGACCTCGTTGGGCCAGAGCTGAATAACCCCGTTCTGCATTCTTAGGGACCTCGTAGGGCCAGAGCTGAATACCCCTGTTCTGCAGGCTTACGGACCTCGTTGGGCCAGAGCTGAATACCCCTGTTCTGCAGGCTTACGGACCTCGTAGGGCCAGAGCTGAATACCCCTGTTCTGCAGGCTTACGGACCTCGTTGGGCCAGAGCTGAATACCCCTGTTCTGCAGGCTACGGACCTCGTAGGACCAGAGCTGGATACCCCTGTTCTGCAGGTTTACGGACCTCGTAGGACCAGAGCTGAATAACCCTGTTCTGCAGGCTACGGACCCCGTAGGGCCAGAGCTGAATACCCCCGTTCTGCATTCTTAGGGACCTCGTAGGGCCAGAGCTGAATACCCCTGTTCTGCAGGCTTACGGACCTCGTTGGGCCAGAGCTGAATACCCCTGTTCTGCAGGCTTACGGACCTCGTAGGGCCAGAGCTGAATACCCCTGTTCTGCAGGCTTACGGACCTCGTTGGGCCAGAGCTGAATACCCCTGTTCTGCAGGCTACGGACCTCGTTGGGCCAGAGCTGAATACCCCTGTTCTGCAGGCTTACGGACCTCGTAGGGCCAGAGCTGAATACCCCTGTTCTGCAGGCTACGGACGGACCTGTTCTGCAGACTAACGGACCTCGGGCCAGAGCTGAATACCCCTGTTCTGCAGACTAACGGACCTCGTTGGGCCAGAGCTGAATACCCCTGTTCTGCAGGCTACGGACCTCGTAGGGCCAGAGCTGAATACCCCTGTTCTGCAGGCTACGGACCTCGTAGGGCCAGATCTGAATACCCAGGTTCTGCAGGCTACGGACCTCGTAGGGCCAGATCTGAATACCCAGGTTCTGCAGGCTACGGACCTCGTAGGGCCAGATCTGAATACCCCTGTTCTGCAGGCTACGGACCTTGTTGGGCCAGAGCTGAATAACCCCGTTCTGCATTCTTAGGGACCTCGTAGGGCCAGAGCTGAATACCCCTGTTCTGCAGGCTTACGGACCTCGTTGGGCCAGAGCTGAATACCCCTGTTCTGCAGGCTTACGGACCTCGTAGGGCCAGAGCTGAATACCCCTGTTCTGCAGGCTTACGGACCTCGTTGGGCCAGAGCTGAATACCCCTGTTCTGCAGGCTACGGACCTCGTAGGACCAGAGCTGGATACCCCTGTTCTGCAGGTTTACGGACCTCGTAGGACCAGAGCTGAATAACCCTGTTCTGCAGGCTACGGACCCCGTAGGGCCAGAGCTGAATACCCCCGTTCTGCATTCTTAGGGACCTCGTAGGGCCAGAGCTGAATACCCCTGTTCTGCAGGCTTACGGACCTCGTAGGGCCAGAGCTGAATACCCCTGTTCTGCAGGCTTACGGACCTCGTTGGGCCAGAGCTGAATACCCCTGTTCTGCAGGCTACGGACCTCGTTGGGCCAGAGCTGAATACCCCTGTTCTGCAGGCTTACGGACCTCGTAGGGCCAGAGCTGAATACCCCTGTTCTGCAGGCTACGGACCTCGTTGGGCCAGAGCTGAATACCCCTGTTCTGCAGACTAACGGACCTCGTTGGGCCAGAGCTGAATACCCCTGTTCTGCAGGCTACGGACCTCGTTGGGCCAGAGCTGAATACCCCTGTTCTGCAGGCTACGGACCTCGTAGGGCCAGAGCTGAATACCCCTGTTCTGCAGGCTACGGACCTCGTAGGGCCAGATCTGAATACCCAGGTTCTGCAGGCTACGGACCTCGTAGGGCCAGATCTGAATACCCCTGTTCTGCAGGCTACGGACCTTGTTGGGCCAGAGCTGAATAACCCCGTTCTGCAGGCTTACGGACCTCGTAGGGCCAGAGCTGAATACCCCTGTTCTGCAGGCTACGGACCTCGTAGGACCAGAGCTGGATACCCCTGTTCTGCAGGTTTACGGACCTCGTAGGACCAGAGCTGAATAACCCTGTTCTGCAGGCTACGGACCCCGTAGGGCCAGAGCTGAATACCCCCGTTCTGCATTCTTAGGGACCTCGTAGGGCCAGAGCTGAATACCCCTGTTCTGCAGGCTTACGGACCTCGTAGGGCCAGAGCTGAATACCCCTGTTCTGCAGGCTTACGGACCTCGTTGGGCCAGAGCTGAATACCCCTGTTCTGCAGGCTACGGACCTCGTTGGGCCAGAGCTGAATACCCCTGTTCTGCAGGCTTACGGACCTCGTAGGGCCAGAGCTGAATACCCCTGTTCTGCAGGCTACGGACCTCGTTGGGCCAGAGCTGAATACCCCTGTTCTGCAGGCTACGGACCTCGTTGGGCCAGAGCTGAATACCCCTGTTCTGCAGGCTTACGGACCTCGTAGGGCCAGAGCTGAATACCCCTGTTCTGCAGGCTACGGACCTCGTTGGGCCAGAGCTGAATACCCCTGTTCTGCAGACTAACGGACCTCGTTGGGCCAGAGCTGAATACCCCTGTTCTGCAGGCTACGGACCTCGTTGGGCCAGAGCTGAATACCCCTGTTCTGCAGGCTACGGACCTCGTAGGGCCAGAGCTGAATACCCCTGTTCTGCAGGCTACGGACCTCGTAGGGCCAGATCTGAATACCCAGGTTCTGCAGGCTACGGACCTCGTAGGGCCAGATCTGAATACCCCTGTTCTGCAGGCTACGGACCTCGTTGGGCCAGAGCTGAATAACCCCGTTCTGCATTCTTAGGGACCTCGTAGGGCCAGAGCTGAATACCCCTGTTCTGCAGGCTTACGGACCTCGTTGGGCCAGAGCTGAATACCCCTGTTCTGCAGGCTTACGGACCTCGTAGGGCCAGAGCTGAATACCCCTGTTCTGCAGGCTTACGGACCTCGTTGGGCCAGAGCTGAATACCCCTGTTCTGCAGGCTACGGACCTCGTAGGACCAGAGCTGGATACCCCTGTTCTGCAGGTTTACGGACCTCGTAGGACCAGAGCTGAATAACCCTGTTCTGCAGGCTACGGACCCCGTAGGGCCAGAGCTGAATACCCCCGTTCTGCATTCTTAGGGACCTCGTAGGGCCAGAGCTGAATACCCCTGTTCTGCAGGCTTACGGACCTCGTAGGGCCAGAGCTGAATACCCCTGTTCTGCAGGCTTACGGACCTCGTTGGGCCAGAGCTGAATACCCCTGTTCTGCAGGCTTACGGACCTCGTTGGGCCAGAGCTGAATACCCCTGTTCTGCAGGCTTACGGACCTCGTTGGGCCAGAGCTGAATACCCCTGTTCTGCAGGCTACGGACCTCGTTGGGCCAGAGCTCGACTAACGGACCTCGGGGCCAGAGCTGAATACCCCTGTTCTGCAGGCTTACGGACCTCGTTGGGCCAGAGCTGAATACCCCTGTTCTGCAGGCTACGGACCTCGTAGGGCCAGAGCTGAATACCCCTGTTCTGCAGACTAACGGACCTCGTTCTGGGCCAGAGCTGAGATACCCCTGTTCTGCAGGCTACGGACCTCGTTGGGCCAGAGCTGAATACCCCTGTTCTGCAGGCTACGGACCTCGTAGGGCCAGAGCTGAATACCCCTGTTCTGCAGGCTACGGACCTCGTAGGGCCAGATCTGAATACCCAGGTTCTGCAGGCTACGGACCTCGTAGGGCCAGATCTGAATACCCCTGTTCTGCAGGCTACGGACCTTGTTGGGCCAGAGCTGAATAACCCCGTTCTGGACCAGAGCTGAATACCCCTGTTCTGGGCTACCCTCGTAGGGCCAGATCTGAATACCCCTGTTCTGCAGGCTTACGGACCTCGTAGGACCAGAGCTGAATACCCCTATTCCACATGCTTACGGACATCGTTGGGCCAGAGCTGAATACCCCTGTTCTGCAGATTTATGGACCTCGTAGGACCAGAGCTGAATACCCCTGTTCTGCAGGCTACGGACCTCGTAGGGCCAGAGCTGAATACCCCTGTACTGCAGGCTACGGACCTCGTTGGGCCAGAGCTGAATACCCCTGTTCTGCAGGCTACGGACCTCGTTGGGCCAGAGCTGAATACCCCTGTTCTGCAGGTTACGGACCTCATAGGACCAGAGCTGAATACCCCTGTTCTGCAGGCTACGGACCTCGTAGGGCCAGAGCTGAATACCCCTGTTCTGCAGGCTACGGACCTCGTAGGACCAGATCTGAATACCCCTGTTCTGCAGGCTACGGATCTCGTAGGGCCAGAGCTGAATACCCCTGTTCTGCAGGCTACGGACCTCGTAGGACCAGATCTGAATACCCAGGTTCTGCAGGCTACAGACCTCGTAGGGCCAGAGTTGAATACCCCTGTTCTGCAGGCTTATGGACCTCGTAGGACCAGATCTGAATACCCCTGTTCTGCTGGCTACGAACCTCGTAGGGCCAGAGCTGAATACCCCTGTTCTGCAGGCTACGGACCTCGTGGGGCCAGAGCTGAATATCCCTGTTCTGCAGGCTACGGACCTCGTAGGGCCAGAGCTGAATACCCCTGTTCGGCAGGCTATGGACCTCATAGGGCCAGAGCTGAATACCCCTGTTCTGCAGGCTACGGACCTCGTAGGACCAGATCTGAATACCCCTGTTCTGCAGGCTACGAACCTCGTAGGGCCAGAGCTGATTACCCCTGTTCTGCAGGCTACGGACCTCGTAGGGCCAGAGCTGAATACCCCTGTTCTGCAGGCTACGGACCTCGTAGGACCAGATCTGAATACCCCTGTTCTGCAAGATACGGACCTCGTAGGGCCAGAGCTGAATACCCCTGTTCTGCAGGCTACGGACCTTGTTGGGCCAGAGCTGAATAACCCCGTTCTGCAGGCTTACGGACCTCGTAGGGCCAGATCTGAATACCCCTGTTCTGCAGGCTTACGGACCTCGTAGGACCAGAGCTGAATACCCCTATTCTACATGCTTACGGACATCGTTGGGCCAGAGCTGAATACCCCTGTTCTGCAGATTTATGGACCTCGTAGGACCAGAGCTGAATACCCCTGTTCTGCAGGCTACGGACCTCGTAGGGCCAGAGCTGAATACCCCTGTACTGCAGGCTACGGACCTCGTTGGGCCAGAGCTGAATACCCCTGTTCTGCAGGCTACGGACCTCGTTGGGCCAGAGCTGAATACCCCTGTTCTGCAGGCTACGGACCTCGTAGGGCCAGAGCTGAATACCCCTGTTCTGCAGGCTACGGACCTCGTAGGACCAGATCTGAATACCCCTGTTCTGCAGGCTACGGATCTCGTAGGGCCAGAGCTGAATACCCCTGTTCTGCAGGCTACGGACCTCGTAGGACCAGATCTGAATACCCAGGTTCTGCAGGCTACAGACCTCGTAGGGCCAGAGTTGAATACCCCTGTTCTGCAGGCTTATGGACCTCGTAGGACCAGATCTGAATACCCCTGTTCTGCTGGCTACGAACCTCGTAGGGCCAGAGCTGAATACTCCTGTTCTGCAGGCTACGGACCTCGTGGGGCCAGAGCTGAATATCCCTGTTCTGCAGGCTACGGACCTCGTAGGGCCAGAGCTGAATACCCCTGTTCTGCAGGCTATGGACCTCATAGGGCCAGAGCTGAATACCCCTGTTCTGCAGGCTACGGACCTCGTAGGACCAGATCTGAATACCCCTGTTCTGCAGGCTACGAACCTCGTAGGGCCAGAGCTGATTACCCCTGTTCTGCAGGCTACGGACCTCGTAGGGCCAGAGCTGAATACCCCTGTTCTGCAGGCTACGGACCTCGTAGGACCAGATCTGAATACCCCTGTTCTGCAAGATACGGACCTCGTAGGGCCAGAGCTGAATACCCCTGTTCTGCAGGCTTACGGACCTCGTAGGACCAGATCTGAATACCCCTGTTCTGCAGGCTACGGACCTCGTAGGGCCAGAGCTGAATACCCCTGTTCTGCAGGCTACTGACCTCGTAGGACCAGATCTGAATACCCCTGTTCTGCAGGCTACGGACCTCCAGTAGGACCAGATCTGAATACCCCTGTTCTGCAGGCTACGGACCTCGTAGGGCCAGAGCTGAATATCCCTGTTCTGCAGGCTATGGACCTCGTAGGGCCAGATCTGAATACCCCAGTTCTGCAGGCCACGGACCTCGTAGGGCCAGAGCTGAATACCCCCTGTTCTGCAGGCTACGGACCTTGTAGGGCCAGAGCTGAATACCCCTGTTCTGCAGGCTACGGACCTCGTAGGACCAGATCTGAATACCCCAGTTCTGCAGGCCACAGACCTCGTAGGGCCAGAGCTGAATACCCCTGTTCTGCAGGCTACGGACCTTGTAGGGCCAGAGCTGAATACCCCTGTTCTGCAGGCTACGGACCTTGTAGGGCCAGAGCTGAATACCCCTGTTCTGCAGGCTACGGACCTGGTAGGGCCAGAGCTGAATACCCCTGTTCTGCAGGCTACGGACCTGGTAGGGCCAGATCTGAATACCCCAGTTCTGCAGGCCACGGACCTCGTAGGGCCAGAGCTGAATACCCCTGTTCTGCAGGCTACGGACCTTGTAGGGCCAGAGCTGAATACCCCTGTTCTGCAGGCTACGGACCTTGTAGGGCCAGAGCTGAATACTCCTGTTCTGCAGGCTTATGGACCTCGTAGGACCAGATCTGAATACCCCTGTTCTGCTGGCTACGAACCTCGTAGGGCCAGAGCTGAATACCCCTGTTCTGCAGGCTACGGACCTCGTGGGGCCAGAGCTGAATATCCCTGTTCTGCAGGCTACGGACCTCGTAGGGCCAGAGCTGAATACCCCTGTTCGGCAGGCTATGGACCTCAATAGGGCCAGGCTAGCTGAATACCCCTGTTCTGCAGGCTTATGGACCTCGTAGGACCAGATCTGAATACCCCTGTTCTGCTGGCTACGAACCTCGTAGGGCCAGAGCTGAATACCCCTGTTCTGCAGGCTACGGACCTCGTAGGGCCAGAGCTGAATACCCCTGTTCTGCAGGCTACGGACCTCGTAGGACCAGATCTGAATACCCCTGTTCTGCAAGATACGGACCTCGTAGGGCCAGAGCTGAATACCCCTGTTCTGCAGGCTACGGACCTTGTTGGGCCAGAGCTGAATAACCCCGTTCTGCAGGCTTACGGACCTCGTAGGGCCAGATCTGAATACCCCTGTTCTGCAGGCTTACGGACCTCGTAGGACCAGAGCTGAATACCCCTATTCTACATGCTTACGGACATCGTTGGGCCAGAGCTGAATACCCCTGTTCTGCAGATTTATGGACCTCGTAGGACCAGAGCTGAATACCCCTGTTCTGCAGGCTACGGACCTCGTAGGGCCAGAGCTGAATACCCCTGTACTGCAGGCTACGGACCTCGTTGGGCCAGAGCTGAATACCCCTGTTCTGCAGGCTACGGACCTCGTTGGGCCAGAGATGAATACCCCTGTTCTGCAGGCTACGGACCTCGTAGGGCCAGAGCTGAATACCCCTGTTCTGCAGGCTACGGACCTCGTAGGACCAGATCTGAATACCCCTGTTCTGCAGGCTACGGATCTCGTAGGGCCAGAGCTGAATACCCCTGTTCTGCAGGCTACGGACCTCGTAGGACCAGATCTGAATACCCAGGTTCTGCAGGCTACAGACCTCGTAGGGCCAGAGTTGAATACCCCTGTTCTGCAGGCTTATGGACCTCGTAGGACCAGATCTGAATACCCCTGTTCTGCTGGCTACGAACCTCGTAGGGCCAGAGCTGAATACTCCTGTTCTGCAGGCTACGGACCTCGTGGGGCCAGAGCTGAATATCCCTGTTCTGCAGGCTACGGACCTCGTAGGGCCAGAGCTGAATACCCCTGTTCGGCAGGCTATGGACCTCATAGGGCCAGAGCTGAATACCCCTGTTCTGCAGGCTACGGACCTCGTAGGACCAGATCTGAATACCCCTGTTCTGCAGGCTACGAACCTCGTAGGGCCAGAGCTGATTACCCCTGTTCTGCAGGCTACGGACCTCGTAGGGCCAGAGCTGAATACCCCTGTTCTGCAGGCTACGGACCTCGTAGGACCAGATCTGAATACCCCTGTTCTGCAAGATACGGACCTCGTAGGGCCAGAGCTGAATACCCCTGTTCTGCAGGCTTACGGACCTCGTAGGACCAGATCTGAATACCCCTGTTCTGCAGGCTACGGACCTCGTAGGGCCAGAGCTGAATACCCCTGTTCTGCAGGCTACTGACCTCGTAGGACCAGATCTGAATACCCCTGTTCTGCAGGCTACGGACCTCGTAGGACCAGATCTGAATACCCCTGTTCTGCAGGCTACGGACCTCGTAGGGCCAGAGCTGAATATCCCTGTTCTGCAGGCTATGGACCTCGTAGGGCCAGATCTGAATACCCCAGTTCTGCAGGCCACGGACCTCGTAGGGCCAGAGCTGAATACCCCCTGTTCTGCAGGCTACGGACCTTGTAGGGCCAGAGCTGAATACCCCTGTTCTGCAGGCTACGGACCTCGTAGGACCAGATCTGAATACCCCAGTTCTGCAGGCCACAGACCTCGTAGGGCCAGAGCTGAATACCCCTGTTCTGCAGGCTACGGACCTTGTAGGGCCAGAGCTGAATACCCCTGTTCTGCAGGCTACGGACCTTGTAGGGCCAGAGCTGAATACCCCTGTTCTGCAGGCTACGGACCTGGTAGGGCCAGAGCTGAATACCCCTGTTCTGCAGGCTACGGACCTGGTAGGGCCAGATCTGAATACCCCAGTTCTGCAGGCCACGGACCTCGTAGGGCCAGAGCTGAATACCCCTGTTCTGCAGGCTACGGACCTTGTAGGGCCAGAGCTGAATACCCCTGTTCTGCAGGCTACGGACCTTGTAGGGCCAGAGCTGAATACTCCTGTTCTGCAGGCTACGGACCTCGTAGGACCAGATCTGAATACCCCTGTTCTGCAGGCTACGGATCTCGTAGGGCCAGAGCTGAATACCCCTGTTCTGCAGGCTTACGGACCTCGTAGGACCAGATCTGACAATCTAATTAACATAATACAATCAATATCTGTCTGTTTAAGATAGAGATATCTGTTTTGTTTTTGTTGCTTGGGCTGTGTCTCAATGCACCACATCCGCCGATATTATGACCACTCTGGTTATAACCAGCAACACCCTGTCACATCTGCAGTGGAAGGTGGCCGGGCGACAGTGGTGTTTGTCAGACCATGAGACTTCCGGAAAATCGGTCTTCTCACGAAAACTTCTTTAGCTCTGAACAGATACAAAGTAACACAGTACAGTACAGTCAGCAGGCTATATATCCACCAGGTAACAGTACAGTACAGTCAGCAGGCTATATACCCACCAGCTAACAGTACAGTACAGTACAGTCAGCAGGCTATATATCCACCAGGTAACAGTACAGTACAGTCAGCAGGCTATATATCCACCAGGTAACAGTACAGTACAGTACAGTCAACAGGCTATATATCCACCAGGTAACAGTACAGTACAGTATAGTCAGCAGGCTATATACCCACCAGCTAACAGTACAGTACAGTACAGTCAGCAGGCTATATATCCACCAGGTAACAGTACAGTACAGTCAGCAGGCTATATATCCACCAGGTAACAGTACAGTACAGTACAGTCAACAGGCTATATATCCACCAGGTAACAGTACAGTACAGTATAGTCAGCAGGCTATATATCCACCAGGTAACAGTACAGTACAGTACAGTCAACAGGCTATATATCCACCAGGTAACAGTACAGTACAGTACAGTACAGTCAACAGGCTATATATCCACCAGCTAACAGTACAGTACAGTACAGTACAGTCAACAGGCTATATATCCACCAGGTAACAGTACAGTACAGCACAGTACAGTCAGCAGGCTATATATCCAACAGGTAACAGTACAGTACAGTACAGTCAGCAGGCTATATATCCACCAGGTAACAGTACAGTACAGTACAGTACAGTCAGCAGGCTATATATCCACCAGGTAACAGTACAGTACAGTACAGTACAGTACAGTACAGTACAGTACAGTCAGCAGGCTATATATCCACCAGGTAACAGTACAGTACAGTACAGTACAGTCAACAGGCTATATATCCACCAGGTAACAGTACAGTACAGTACAGTCAGCAGGCTATATATCCACCAGGTAACAGTACAGTACAGTACAGTACAGTACAGTACAGTACAGTACAGTACAGTCAGCAGGCTATATATCCACCAGGTAACAGTACAGTACAGTACAGTACAGTCAACAGGCTATATATCCACCAGGTAACAGTACAGTACAGTACAGTCAACAGTCTATATATCCACCAGGTAACAGTACAGTACAGTACAGTACAGTACAGTACAGTCAGAAGGCTATATATCCACCAGGTAACAGTACAGTACAGTACAGTCAGCAGGCTATATATCCACCAGGTAACAGTACAGTACAGTACAGTCAGCAGGCTATATATCCACCAGGTAACAGTACAGTACAGTCAACAGGCTATATATCCACCAGGTAACAGTACAGTACAGTACAGTCAACAGGCTATATATCCACCAGGTAACAGTACAGTACAGTACAGTACAGTCAACAGGCTATATATCCACCAGGTAACAGTACAGTACAGTACAGTCAGCAGGCTATATATCCACCAGGTAACAGTACAGTACAGTACAGTACAGTCAGCAGGCTATATATCCACCAGGTAACAGTACAGTACAGTACAGTACAGTCAGCAGGCTATATATCCACCAGGTAACAGTACAGTACAGTACAGTCAGCAGGCTATATATCCACCAGGTAACAGTACAGTACAGTACAGTACAGTACAGTCAACAGGCTATATATCCACCAGGTAGCAGTACAGTACAGTACAGTACAGTACAGTACAGTACAGTCAGCAGGCTATATATCCACCAGGTAACAGTACAGTACAGTACAGTTCAGTCAGCAGGCTATATATCCACCAGGTAACAGTACAGTACAGTACAGTACAGTCAACAGGCTATATATCCACCAGGTAACAGTACAGTACAGTACAGTACAGTACAGTACAGTACATTACAGTACAGTCAACAGGCTATATATCCACCAGGTAACAGTACAGTACAGTACAGTCAACAGGCTATATATCCACCAGGTAACAGTACAGTACAGTACAGTACAGTCAACAGGCTATATATCCACCAGGTAACAGTACAGTACAGTACAGTACAGTACAGTACAGTCAACAGGCTATATATCCACCAGGTAACAGTACAGTACAGTACAGTCAGCAGG
This sequence comes from Oncorhynchus nerka, assembly GCF_034236695.1. Taxonomy (NCBI): domain Eukaryota; kingdom Metazoa; phylum Chordata; class Actinopteri; order Salmoniformes; family Salmonidae; genus Oncorhynchus; species Oncorhynchus nerka. The sequence goes on from NC_088419.1 coordinate 1,297,961, forward strand.
CTATATATCCACCAGGTAACAGTACAGTACAGGACAGTCAGCAGGCTATATATCCACCAGGTAACAGTACAGTACAGTACAGTCAACAGGCTATGTATCCAACAGGTAACAGTACAGTACAGTCAACAGGCTATATATCCACCAGGTAACAGTACAGTACAGTACAGTCAACAGGCTATATATCCACCAGGTAACAGTACAGTACAGTACAGCACAGTCAGCAGGCTATATATCCACCAGATAACAGTACAGTACAGTACAGTACAGTACAGTCAGCAGGCTATATATCCACCAGGTAACAGTACAGTACAGTACAGTCAGCAGGCTATATATCCACCAGGTAACAGTACAGTACAGTACAGTCAACAGGCGATATATCCACCAGGTAACAGTACAGTACAGTACAGTACAGTACAGTCAACAGGCTATATATCCACCAGGTAACAGTACAGTACAGTACAGTACAGTCAGCAGGCTATATATCCACCAGGTAACAGTACAGTACAGTCAGCAGGCTATATATCCACCAGGTAACAGTACAGTACAGTCAACAGGCTATATATCCACCAGGTAACAGTACAGTACAGTACAGTACAGTCAGCAGGCTATATATCCACCAGGTAACAGTACAGTACAGTCAACAGGCTATATATCCACCAGGTAACAGTACAGTACAGTACAGTACAGTACAGTCAACAGGCTATATATCCACCAGGTAACAGTACAGTACAGTACAGTCAGCAGGCTATATATCCACCAGGTAACAGTACAGTACAGTACAGTACAGTCAACAGGCTATATATCCACCAGGTAACAGTACAGTACAGTACAGTACAGTACAGTACAGTACAGTACAGTCAGCAGGCTATATATCCACCAGGTAACAGTACAGTACAGTACAGTCAACAGGCTATATATCCACCAGGTAACAATACAGTACAGTACAGTACAGTACAGTCAGCAGGCTATATATCCACCAGGTAACAGTACAGTACAGTACAGTCAGCAGGCTATATATCCACCAGGTAACAGTACAGTACAGTACAGTACAGTCAACAGGCTATATATCCACCAGGTAACAGTACAGTACAGTACAGTCAACAGTCTATATATCCACCAGGTAACAGTACAGTACAGTACAGTACAGTACAGTACAGTACAGTACAGTACAGTACAGTCAGCAGGCTATATATCCACCAGGTAACAGTACAGTACAGTACAGTCAGCAGGCTATATATCCACCAGGTAACAGTACAGTACAGTACAGTCAGCAGGCTATATATCCACCAGGTAACAGTACAGTACAGTACAGTCAACAGGCTATATATCCACCAGGTAACAGTACAGTACAGTACAGTCAACAGGCTATATATCCACCAGGTAACAGTACAGTACAGTACAGTCAACAGGCTATATATCCACCAGGTAGCAGTACAGTACAGTACAGTACAGTACAGTACAGTACAGTCAATGGTCTATATATCCACCAGGTAACAGTACAGTACAGTCAACATTCTATATATCCACCAAGTAACAGTACAGTACAGTCAACATTCTATATATCCACCAGGTAACAGTACAGTCCAGTACAGTACATTACAGTACAGTCAACAGGCTATATATCCACCAGGTAACAGTACAGTACAGTACAGTACAGTCAACAGGCTATATATCCACCAGGTAACAGTACAGTACAGTACAGTACAGTACAGTCAACAGGCTATATATCCACCAGGTAACAGTACAGTACAGTACAGTACAGTCAGCAGGCTATATATCCGCCAGGTAACAGTACAGTACAGTACAGTACAGTCAACAGGCTATATATCCACCAGGTAACAGTACAGTACAGTACAGTACAGTACAGTACAGTACAGTCAACAGGCTATATATCCACCAGGTAACAGTACAGTACAGTACAGTACAGTACAGTACAGTACAGTACAGTCAACAGGCTATATATCCACCAGGTAACAGTACAGTACAGTCAGCAGGCTATATATCCACCAGGTAACAGTACAGTACAGTCAACAGGTTATATATCCACCAGGTAACAGTACAGTACAGTACAGTACAGTACAGTACAGTACAGTCAGCAGGATATATATCCACCAGGTAACAATACAGTACAGTCAACAGGTTATATATCCACCAGGTAACAGTACAGTACAGTACAGTACAGTACAGTACAGTACAGTACAGTCAACAGGCTATATATCCACCAGGTAACAGTACAGTACAGTCAGCAGGCTATATATCCACCAGGTAACAGTACAGTACAGTACAGTCAACAGGTTATATATCCACCAGGTAACAGTACAGTACAGTACAGTACAGTACAGTCAACAGGATATATATCCACCAGGTAACAGTACAGTACAGTACAGCACAGTACAGTCAGCAGGATATATATCCACCAGGTAACAGTACAGTACAGTACAGTACAGTACAGTACAGTCAGCTGGCTATATATCCACCAGGTAACAGTACAGTACAGTACAGTACAGTCAGCAGGCTATATATCCACCAGGTAACAGTACAGTACAGTACAGTCAGCAGGCTATATATCCACCAGGTAACAGTACAGTACAGTCAGCAGGCTATATATCCACCAGGTAACAGTACAGTACAGTACAGTCAGCAGGCTATATATCCACCAGGTAACAGTACAGTACAGTCAACAGGCTATATATCCAACAGGTAACAGTACAGTACAGTACAGTACAGTCAGCAGGCTATATATCCACCAGGTAACAGTACAGTACAGTACAGTACAGTCAGCAGGCTATATATCCACCAGGTTACAGTACAGTACAGTCAACAGGCTATATATCCACCAGGTAACAGTACAGTACAGTACAGTCAACAGGCTATATATCCACCAGGTAACAGTACAGTACAGTACAGTCAACAGGCTATATATCCACCAGGTAGCAGTACAGTACAGTACAGTACAGTACAGTACAGTACAGTCAATGGTCTATATATCCACCAGGTAACAGTACAGTACAGTCAACATTCTATATATCCACCAGGTAACAGTACAGTACAGTCAACATTCTATATATCCACCAGGTAACAGTACAGTACAGTCAACATTCTATATATCCACCAGGTAACAGTACAGTCCAGTACAGTACATTACAGTACAGTCAACAGGCTATATATCCACCAGGTAACAGTACAGTACAGTACAGTACAGTCAACAGGCTATATATCCACCAGGTAACAGTACAGTACAGTACAGTACAGTACAGTCAACAGGCTATATATCCACCAGGTAACAGTACAGTACAGTACAGTACAGTACAGTCAGCAGGCTATATATCCACCAGGTAACAGTACAGTACAGTACAGTACAGTCAACAGGCTATATATCCACCAGGTAACAGTACAGTACAGTACAGTACAGTACAGTACAGTCAACAGGCTATATATCCACCAGGTAACAGTACAGTACAGTACAGTACAGTACAGTACAGTACAGTCAACAGGCTATATATCCACCAGGTAACAGTACAGTACAGTCAGCAGGCTATATATCCACCAGGTAACAGTACAGTACAGTCAACAGGTTATATATCCACCAGGTAACAGTACAGTACAGTACAGTACAGTACAGTACAGTACAGTCAGCAGGATATATATCCACCAGGTAACAATACAGTACAGTCAACAGGTTATATATCCACCAGGTAACAGTACAGTACAGTACAGTACAGTACAGTACAGTACAGTACAGTCAACAGGCTATATATCCACCAGGTAACAGTACAGTACAGTCAGCAGGCTATATATCCACCAGGTAACAGTACAGTACAGTACAGTCAACAGGTTATATATCCACCAGGTAACAGTACAGTACAGTACAGTACAGTACAGTACAGTACAGTACAGTCAACAGGATATATATCCACCAGGTAACAGTACAGTACAGTACAGCACAGTACAGTCAGCAGGATATATATCCACCAGGTAACAGTACAGTACAGTACAGTACAGTCAGCAGGCTATATATCCACCAGGTAACAGTACAGTACAGTACAGTACAGTCAGCAGGCTATATATCCACCAGGTAACAGTACAGTACAGTACAGTCAGCAGGCTATATATCCACCAGGTAACAGTACAGTACAGTCAGCAGGCTATATATCCACCAGGTAACAGTACAGTACAGTACAGTCAGCAGGCTATATATCCACCAGGTAACAGTACAGTACAGTCAACAGGCTATATATCCAACAGGTAACAGTACAGTACAGTACAGTCAACAGGCTATATATCCACCAGGTAACAGTACAGTACAGTACAGTACAGTCAACAGGCTATATATCCACCAGGTAACAGTACAGTACAGTACAGTCAGCAGGCTATATATCCACCAGGTAACAGTACAGTACAGTACAGTACAGTCAGCAGGCTATATATCCACCAGGTAACAGTACAGTACAGTACAGTACAGTCAGCAGGCTATATATCCACCAGGTAACAGTACAGTACAGTACAGTCAGCAGGCTATATATCCACCAGGTAACAGTACAGTACAGTACAGTACAGTACAGTCAACAGGCTATATATCCACCAGGTAGCAGTACAGTACAGTACAGTACAGTACAGTCAGCAGGCTATATATCCACCAGGTAACAGTACAGTACAGTACAGTTCAGTCAGCAGGCTATATATCCACCAGGTAACAGTACAGTACAGTACAGTACAGTCAACAGGCTATATATCCACCAGGTAACAGTACAGTACAGTACAGTACAGTACATTACAGTACAGTCAACAGGCTATATATCCACCAGGTAACAGTACAGTACAGTACAGTCAACAGGCTATATATCCACCAGGTAACAGTACAGTACAGTACAGTACAGTCAACAGGCTATATATCCACCAGGTAACAGTACAGTACAGTACAGTACAGTACAGTACAGTACAGTCAACAGGCTATATATCCACCAGGTAACAGTACAGTACAGTACAGTCAGCAGGGTATATATCCACCAGGTAACAGTACAGTACAGGACAGTCAGCAGGCTATATATCCACCAGGTAACAGTACAGTACAGTACAGTCAACAGGCTATATATCCAACAGGTAACAGTACAGTACAGTCAACAGGCTATATATCCACCAGGTAACAGTACAGTACAGTACAGTACAGTCAACAGGCTATATATCCACCAGGTAACAGTACAGTACAGTACAGCACAGTCAGCAGGCTATATATCCACCAGATAACAGTACAGTACAGTACAGTACAGTACAGTCAGCAGGCTATATATCCACCAGGTAACAGTACAGTACAGTACAGTCAGCAGGCTATATATCCACCAGGTAACAGTACAGTACAGTACAGTCAACAGGCGATATATCCACCAGGTAACAGTACAGTACAGTACAGTACAGTACAGTACAGTACAGTCAACAGGCTATATATCCACCAGGTAACAGTACAGTACAGTACAGTACAGTACAGTCAATAGGCTATATATCCACCAGGTAACAGTACAGTACAGTACAGTCAGCAGGGTATATATCCACCAGGTAACAGTACAGTACAGGACAGTCAGCAGGCTATATATCCACCAGGTAACAGTACAGTACAGTACAGTCAACAGGCTATATATCCAACAGGTAACAGTACAGTACAGTCAACAGGCTATATATCCACCAGGTAACAGTACAGTACAGTACAGTACAGTCAACAGGCTATATATCCACCAGGTAACAGTACAGTACAGTACAGCACAGTCAGCAGGCTATATATCCACCAGATAACAGTACAGTACAGTACAGTACAGTACAGTCAGCAGGCTATATATCCACCAGGTAACAGTACAGTACAGTACAGTCAGCAGGCTATATATCCACCAGGTAACAGTACAGTACAGTACAGTCAACAGGCGATATATCCACCAGGTATCAGTACAGTACAGTACAGTACAGTACAGTACAGTACAGTACAGTCAACAGGCTATATATCCACCAGGTAACAGTACAGTACAGTACAGTACAGTCAGCAGGCTATATATCCACCAGGTAACAGTACAGTACAGTCAGCAGGCTATATATCCACCAGGTAACAGTACAGTACAGTCAACAGGCTATATATCCACCAGGTAACAGTACAGTACAGTACAGTACAGTCAGCAGGCTATATATCCACCAGGTAACAGTACAGTACAGTCAACAGGCTATATATCCACCAGGTAACAGTACAGTACAGTACAGTACAGTACAGTCAACAGGCTATATATCCACCAGGTAACAGTACAGTACAGTACAGTCAGCAGGCTATATATCCACCAGGTAACAGTACAGTACAGTACAGTACAGTCAGCAGGCTATATATCCACCAGGTAACAGTACAGTACAGTACAGTCAGCAGGCTATATATCAACCAGGTAACAGTACAGTACAGTACAGTACAGTCAACAGGCTATATATCCACCAGGTAACAGTACAGTACAGTACAGTACAGTACAGTACAGTACAGTACAGTCAGCAGGCTATATATCCACCAGGTAACAGTACAGTACAGTACAGTCAGCAGGCTATATATCCACCAGGTAACAGTACAGTACAGTACAGTACAGTCAGCAGGCTATATATCCACCAGGTAACAGTACAGTACAGTACAGTACAGTCAGCAGGCTATATATCCACCAGGTAACAGTACAGTACAGTACAGTCAGCAGGCTATATATCCACCAGGTAACAGTACAGTACAGTACTGTCAACAGGCTATATATCCACCAGGTAACAGTACAGTACAGTACAGTCAGCAGGCTATATATCCACCAGGTAACAGTACAGTACAGTACAGTCAGCAGGCTATATATCCACCCGGTAACAGTACAGTACAGTACAGTCAGCAGGCTATATATCCACCAGGTAACAGTACAGTACAGTACAGTACAGTCAACAGGCTATATATCCACCAGGTAACAGTACAGTACAGTACAGTACAGTCAGCAGGCTATATATCCACCAGGTAACAGTACAGTACAGTACAGTACAGTACAGTCAGCAGGCTATATATCCACCAGGTAACAGTACAGTACAGTACAGTCAACATGCTATATATCCACCAGGTAACAGTACAGTACAGTACAGTCAACAGGCTATATATCCACCAGGTAACAGTACAGTACAGTACAGTCAACAGGCTATATATCCAGTACAGTACAGTACAGGTAACAGTACAGTACAGTACAGTACAGTCAGCAGGCTATATATCCACCAGGTAACAGTACAGTACAGTACAGTACAGTCAACAGGCTATATATCCACCAGGTAACAGTACAGTACAGTACAGTACAGTATAGTCAGCAGGCTATATATCCACCAGGTAACAGTACAGTACAGTACAGTCAACAGGCTATATATCGACCAGGTAACAGTACAGTACAGTACAGTACAGTCAGCAGGCTATATATCCACCAGGTAACAGTACAGTACAGTACAGTACAGTACAGTCAGCAGGCTATATATCCACCAGGTAACAGTACAGTACAGTACAGTCAACAGGCTATATATCCACCAGGTAACAGTACAGTACAGTACAGTACAGTCAGCAGGCTATATATCCACCAGGTAACAGTACAGTACAGTACAGTACAGTACAGTCAGCAGGCTATATATCCACCAGGTAACAGTACAGTACAGTACAGTCAACAGGCTATATATCCACCAGGTAACAGTACAGTACAGTACAGTACAGTACAGTCAGCAGGCTATATATCCACCAGGTAACAGTACAGTACAGTACAGTCAGCAGGCTATATATCCACCAGGTAACAGTACAGTAGAGTACAGTACAGTCAGCAGGCAATATATCCACCAGGTAACAGTACAGTACAGTACAGTCAACAGGCTATATATCCACCAGGTAACAGTACAGTACAGTACAGTCAACAGGCTATATATCCACCAGGTAACAGTACAGTACAGTACAGTACAGTCAGCAGGCTATATATCCACCAGGTAACAGTACAGTACAGTACAGTACAGTCAGCAGGCTATATATCCACCAGGTAACAGTACAGTACAGTACAGTACAGTCAGCAGGCTATATATCCACCAGGTAACAGTACAGTACAGTACAGTACAGTCAGCAGGCTATATATCCACCAGGTAACAGTACAGTACAGTACAGTCAACAGGCTATATATCCACCAGGTAACAGTACAGTACAGTACAGTACAGTCAGCAGGCTATATATCCACCAGGTAACAGTACAGTACAGTACAGTATAGTCAGCAGGCTATATATCCACCAGGTAACAGTACAGTACAGTCAGCAGGCTATATATCCACCAGGTAACAGTACAGTACAGTACAGTCAACAGGCTATATATCCACCAGGTAACAGTACAGTACAGTACAGTCAGCAGGCTATATATCCACCAGGTAACAGTACAGTACAGTACAGTACAGTACAGTCAACAGGCTATATATCCACCAGGTAACAGTACAGTACAGTACAGTCAACAGGCTATATATCCACCAGGTAACAGTACAGTACAGTACAGTACAGTCAGCAGGCTATATATCCACCAGGTAACAGTACAGTACAGTACAGTCAGCAGGCTATATATCCATCAGGTAACAGTACAGTACAGTACAGTCAACAGGCTATATATCCACCAGGTAACAGTACAGTACAGTACAGTACAGTCAGCAGGCTATATATCCACCAGGTAACAGTACAGTACAGTACAGTACAGTCAGCAGTCTATATATCCACCAGGTAACAGTACAGTACAGTACAGTACAGTCAGCAGTCTATATATCCACCAGGTAACAGTACAGTACAGTCAGCAGTCTATATATCCACCAGGTAACAGTACAGTACAGTACAGTACAGTACAGTACAGTCAGTCAGGCTATATATCCACCAGGTAACAGTACAGTACAGTACAGTCAGCAGGCTATATATCCACCAGGTAACAGTACAGTACAGTACAGTCAGCAGGCTATATATCCACCAGGTAACAGTACAGTACAGTACAGCACAGTCAGCAGGCTATATATCCACCAGGTAACAGTACAGTACAGTACAGCACAGTCAGCAGGCTATATATCCACCAGGTAACAGTACAGTACAGTACAGTACAGTCAGCAGGCTATATATCCACCAGGTAACAGTACAGTACAGTACAGTACAGTCAGCAGGCTATATATCCACCAGGTAACAGTACAGTACAGTACAGTACAGTACAGTACAGTCAGCAGGCTATATATCCACCAGGTAACAGTACAGTACAGTACAGTCAGCAGGCTATATATCCACCAGGTAACAGTACAGTACAGTACAGTCAGCAGGCTATATATCCACCAGGTAACAGTACAGTACAGTACAGTACAGTCAACAGGCTATATATCCACCAGGTAACAGTACAGTACAGTACAGTACAGTACAGTCAACAGGCTATATATCCACCAGGTAACAGTACAGTACAGTCAACAGGCTATATATCCACCAGGTAACAGTACAGTACAGTACAGTACAGTCAGCAGGCTATATATCCACCAGGTAACAGTACAGTACAGTACAGTACAGTACAGTACAGTCAACAGGCTATATATCCACCAGGTAACAGTACAGTACAGTACAGTCAGCAGGCTATATATCCACCAGGTAACAGTACAGTACAGTACAGTACAGTCAGCAGGCTATATATCCACCAGGTAACAGTACAGTACAGTACAGTCAGCAGGCTATATATCCACCAGGTAACAGTACAGTACAGTACAGTACAGTCAGCAGGCTATATATCCACCAGGTAACAGTACAGTACAGTACAGTCAGCAGGCTATATATCCACCAGGTAACAGTACAGTACAGTACAGTACAGTCAGCAGGCTATATATCCACCAGGTAACAGTACAGTACAGTACAGTACAGTCAGCAGGCTATATATCCACCAGGTAACAGTACAGTACAGTACAGTACAGTACAGTCAACAGGCAATATATCCACCAGGTAACAGTACAGTACAGTACAGTACAGTCAACAGGCAATATATCCACCAGGTAACAGTACAGTACAGTACAGTCAACAGGCTATATATCCACCAGGTAACAGTACAGTACAGTACAGTCAGCAGGCTATATATCCACCAGGTAACAGTACAGTACAGTACAGTCAGCAGGCTATATATCCACCAGGTAACAGTACAGTACAGTACAGTCAGCAGGCTATATATCCACCAGGTAACAGTACAGTACAGTACAGTACAGTCAGCAGGCTATATATCCACCAGGTAACAATACAGTACAGTACAGTCAACAGGCTATATATCCACCAGCTAACAGTACAGTACAGTACAGTACAGTCAACAGGCTATATATCCACCAGGTAACAGTACAGTACAGTACAGTACAGTCAGCAGGCTATATATCCACCAGGTAACAGTACAGTACAGTACAGTACAGTCAGCAGGCTATATATCCACCAGGTAACAGTACAGTACAGTACAGTACAGTCAGCAGGCTATATATCCACCAGGTAACAGTACAGTACAGTACAGTCAACAGGCTATATATCCACCAGGTAACAGTACAGTACAGTACAGTCAGCATGCTATATATCCACCAGGTAACAGTACAGTACAGTACAGTACAGTCAGCAGGCTATATATCCACCAGGTAACAGTACAGTACAGTCAACAGGCTATATATCCACCAGGTAACAGTACAGTACAGTACAGTCAACAGGCTATATATCCACCAGGTAACAGTACAGTACAGTACAGTCAACAGGCTATATATCCACCAGGTAACAGTACAGTACAGTACAGTCAACAGGCTATATATCCACCAGGTAACAGTACAGTACAGTACAGTACAGTCAACAGACTATATATCCACCAGGTAACAGTACAGTACAGTACAGTCAGTAGGCTATATATCCACCAGGTAACAGTACAGTACAGTACAGTCAGCAGGCTATATATCCACCAGGTAACAGTACAGTACAGTACAGTACAGTACAGTACAGTACAGTACAGTACAGTACAGTACAGTACAGGCTATATATCCACCAGGTAACAGTACAGTACAGTACAGTACAGTCAACAGGCTATATATCCACCAGGTAACAGTACAGTACAGTACAGTCAGCAGGCTATATATCCACCAGGTAACAGTACAGTACAGTACAGTACAGTCAGCAGGCTATATATCCACCAGGTAACAGTACAGTACAGTACAGTACAGTCAGCAGGCTATATATCCACCAGGTAACAGTACAGTACAGTACAGTACAGTCAACAGGCTATATATCCACCAGGTAACAGTACAGTACAGTACAGTATATATCCACCAGGTAACAGTACACAGTACAGTCAGGCTATATATCCACCAGGTAACAGTACAGTACAGTACAGTACAGTCAGCAGGCTATATATCCACCAGGTAACAGTACAGTACAGTACAGTACAGTCAGCAGGCTATATATCCACAGGCTACAGTACAGTACAGTCCACCAGGCTATATATCCACCAGGTAACAGTACAGTACAGTACAGTACAGTCAGCAGGCTATATATCCACCAGGTAACAGTACAGTACAGTACAGTCAGTCAGCAGGCTATATATCCACCAGGTAACAGTACAGTACAGTACAGTCAGTCAGGCTATATATCCACCAGGTAACAGTACAGTACAGTACAGTACAGTCAGCAGGCTATATATCCACCAGGTAACAGTACAGTACAGTACAGTAGTCAGGCTATATATCCACCAGGTAACAGTACAGTACAGTACAGTCAGCAGGCTATATATCCACCAGGTAACAGTACAGTACAGTACAGTACAGTCAGCAGGCTATATATCCACCAGGTAACAGTACAGTACAGTACAGTCAGCAGGCTATATATCCACCAGGTAACAGTACAGTACAGTACAGTACAGTCAGCAGGCTATATATCCACCAGGTAACAGTACAGTACAGTACAGTCAGTCAGGGCTATATATCCACCAGGTAACAGTACAGTACAGTACAGTACAGTCAGCAGGCTATATATCCACCAGGTAACAGTACAGTACAGTACAGTACAGTCAGCAGGCTATATATCCACCAGGTAACAGTACAGTACAGTACAGTCAGTCAGGCTATATATCCACCAGGTAACAGTACAGTACAGTACAGTCAGCAGGCTATATATCCACCAGGTAACAGTACAGTACAGTACAGTACAGTCAGCAGGCTATATATCCACCAGGTAACAGTACAGTACAGTACAGTACAGTCAGCAGGCTATATATCCACCAGGTAACAGTACAGTACAGTACAGTACAGTCAGCAGGCTATATATCCACCAGGTAACAGTACAGTACAGTACAGTCAGCAGGCTATATATCCACCAGGTAACAGTACAGTACAGTACAGTACAGTCAGCAGGCTATATATCCACCAGGTAACAGTACAGTACAGTACAGTCAGTCAGGGCTATATATCCACCAGGTAACAGTACAGTACAGTACAGTCAACAGGCTATATATCCACCAGGTAACAGTACAGTACAGTACAGTCAGCAGGCTATATATCCACCAGGTAACAGTACAGTACAGTACAGTACAGTCAGCAGGCTATATATCCACCAGGTAACAGTACAGTACAGTACAGTCAACAGGCTATATATCCACCAGGTAACAGTACAGTACAGTACAGTCAACAGGCTATATATCCACCAGGTAACAGTACAGTACAGTACAGTACAGTCAACAGGCTATATATCCACCAGGTAACAGTACAGTACAGTACAGTACAGTCAGCAGGCTATATATCCACCAGGTAACAGTACAGTACAGTACAGTACAGTCAACAGGCTATATATCCACCAGGTAACAGTACAGTACAGTACAGTACAGTCAGCAGGCTATATATCCACCAGGTAACAGTACAGTACAGTACAGTCAGCAGGCTATATATCCACCAGGTAACAGTACAGTACAGTACAGTACAGTACAGTACAACAGGGCTATATATCCACCAGGTAACAGTACAGTACAGTACAGTCAGCAGGCTATATATCCACCAGGTAACAGTACAGTACAGTACAGTACAGTCAGCAGGCTATATATCCACCAGGTAACAGTACAGTACAGTACAGTCAGCAGGCTATATATCCACCAGGTAACAGTACAGTACAGTACAGTCAACAGGCTATATATCCACCAGGTAACAGTACAGTACAGTACAGTACAGTCAGCAGGCTATATATCCACCAGGTAACAGTACAGTACAGTACAGTACAGTCAGGCTATATATATCCACCAGGTAACAGTACAGTACAGTACAGTACAGTCAGGCTATATATCCACCAGGTAACAGTACAGTACAGTACAGTACAGTACAGTCAGCAGGCTATATATCCACCAGGTAACAGTACAGTACAGTACAGTACAGTCAACAGGCTATATATCCACCAGGTAACAGTACAGTACAGTACAGTCAGCAGGCTATATATCCACCAGGTAACAGTACAGTACAGTACAGTACAGTACAGTCAACAGGCTATATATCCACCAGGTAACAGTACAGTACAGTACAGTCAGTCAGGGCTATATATCCACCAGGTAACAGTACAGTACAGTAGTACAGTCAGTACAGTCAGCTATATATCCACCAGGTAACAGTACAGTACAGTACAGTACAGTCAGTCAGGCTATATATCCACCAGGTAACAGTACAGTACAGTACAGTACAGTCAGCAGGCTATATATCCACCAGGTAACAGTACAGTACAGTACAGTACAGTCAGGGCTATATATCCACCAGGTAACAGTACAGTACAGTACAGTACAGTCAGCAGGCTATATATCCACCAGGTAACAGTACAGTACAGTACAGTCAGCAGGCTATATATCCACCAGGTAACAGTACAGTACAGTACAGTACAGTCAACAGGCTATATATCCACCAGGTAACAGTACAGTACAGTACAGTCAGCAGGCTATATATCCACCAGGTAACAGTACAGTACAGTACAGTACAGTCAGCAGGCTATATATCCACCAGGTAACAGTACAGTACAGTACAGTACAGTCAGCAGGCTATATATCCACCAGGTAACAGTACAGTACAGTACAGTCAGCAGGCTATATATCCACCAGGTAACAGTACAGTACAGTACAGTCAGCAGGCTATATATCCACCAGGTAACAGTACAGTACAGTACAGTCAGTCAGCAGGCTATATATCCACCAGGTAACAGTACAGTACAGTACAGTCAGCAGGCTATATATCCACCAGGTAACAGTACAGTACAGTACAGTACAGTCAACAGGCTATATATCCACCAGGTAACAGTACAGTACAGTACAGTACAGTCAGCAGGCTATATATCCACCAGGTAACAGTACAGTACAGTACAGTACAGTCAGCAGGCTATATATCCACCAGGTAACAGTACAGTACAGTACAGTCAGGCTATATATCCACCAGGTAACAGTACAGTACAGTACAGTCAACAGGCTATATATCCACCAGGTAACAGTACAGTACAGTACAGTAGTACAGTCAGCAGGCTATATATCCACCAGGTAACAGTACAGTACAGTACAGTACAGTACAGTCAGCAGGCTATATATCCACCAGGTAACAGTACAGTACAGTACAGTCAGTCAGGCTATATATCCACCAGGTAACAGTACAGTACAGTACAGTCAGTCAGGCTATATATCCACCAGGTAACAGTACAGTACAGTACAGTACAGTCAGCAGGCTATATATCCACCAGGTAACAGTACAGTACAGTACAGTACAGTCAGCAGGCTATATATCCACCAGGTAACAGTACAGTACAGTACAGTCAGTCAACAGGCTATATATCCACCAGGTAACAGTACAGTACAGTACAGTCAGCAGGCTATATATCCACCAGGTAACAGTACAGTACAGTACAGTACAGTCAGCAGGCTATATATCCACCAGGTAACAGTACAGTACAGTACAGTCAGCAGGCTATATATCCACCAGGTAACAGTACAGTACAGTACAGTACAGTCAGCAGGCTATATATCCACCAGGTAACAGTACAGTACAGTAGTACAGTCAACAGGCTATATATCCACCAGGTAACAGTACAGTACAGTACAGTACAGTCAGCAGGCTATATATCCACCAGGTAACAGTACAGTACAGTACAGTACAGTCAGCAGGCTATATATCCACCAGGTAACAGTACAGTACAGTACAGTACAGTCAACAGGCTATATATCCACCAGGTAACAGTACAGTACAGTACAGTACAGTCAGCAGGCTATATATCCACCAGGTAACAGTACAGTACAGTACAGTCAACAGGCTATATATCCACCAGGTAACAGTACAGTACAGTACAGTACAGTCAGGCTATATATCCACCAGGTAACAGTACAGTACAGTACAGTACAGTCAACAGGCTATATATCCACCAGGTAACAGTACAGTACAGTACAGTACAGTCAACAGGCTATATATCCACCAGGTAACAGTACAGTACAGTACAGTCAGCAGGCTATATATCCACCAGGTAACAGTACAGTACAGTACAGTCAGCAGGCTATATATCCACCAGGTAACAGTACAGTACAGTACAGTCAGCAGGCTATATATCCACCAGGTAACAGTACAGTACAGTACAGTACAGTACAGTACAGTACAGTACAGTACAGTACAGTACAGTCAGCAGGCTATATATCCACCAGGTAACAGTACAGTACAGTACAGTACAGTCAGCAGGCTATATATCCACCAGGTAACAGTACAGTACAGTACAGTCAGCAGGCTATATATCCACCAGGTAACAGTACAGTACAGTACAGTCAACAGGCTATATATCCACCAGGTAACAGTACAGTACAGTACAGTACAGTCAGCAGGCTATATATCCACCAGGTAACAGTACAGTACAGTACAGTACAGTCAGCAGGCTATATATCCACCAGGTAACAGTACAGTACAGTACAGTACAGTACAGTCAGCAGGCTATATATCCACCAGGTAACAGTACAGTACAGTACAGTCAGTATATATCCACCAGGTAACAGTACAGTACAGTACAGTCAGCAGGCTATATATCCACCAGGTAACAGTACAGTACAGTACAGTCAACAGGCTATATATCCACCAGGTAACAGTACAGTACAGTACAGTACAGTCAGCAGGCTATATATCCACCAGGTAACAGTACAGTACAGTACAGTACAGTCAGGCTATATATCCACCAGGTAACAGTACAGTACAGTACAGTACAGTCAGCAGGCTATATATCCACCAGGTAACAGTACAGTACAGTACAGTACAGTCAGGGCTATATATCCACCAGGTAACAGTACAGTACAGTACAGTACAGTCAACAGGCTATATATCCACCAGGTAACAGTACAGTACAGTACAGTCAGTCAGGGCTATATATCCACCAGGTAACAGTACAGTACAGTACAGTCAGTCAGGCTATATATCCACCAGGTAACAGTACAGTACAGTACAGTACAGTCAGTCAACAGGCTATATATCCACCAGGTAACAGTACAGTACAGTACAGTCAGTCAGGGCTATATATCCACCAGGTAACAGTACAGTACAGTACAGTACAGTCAGCAGGCTATATATCCACCAGGTAACAGTACAGTACAGTACAGTCAACAGTATATATCAGGTAACAGTACAGTACAGTACAGGCTATATATCCACCAGGTAACAGTACAGTACAGTACAGTACAGTCAGCAGGCTATATATCCACCAGGTAACAGTACAGTACAGTACAGTACAGTCAGCAGGCTATATATCCACCAGGTAACAGTACAGTACAGTACAGTACAGTACAGTACAGTACAGTCAGCAGGCTATATATCCACCAGGTAACAGTACAGTACAGTACAGTCAACAGGCTATATATCCACCAGGTAACAGTACAGTACAGTACAGTCAGCAGGCTATATATCCACCAGGTAACAGTACAGTACAGTACAGTACAGTACAGTCAACA